>NW_008582109.1:67870-68316 GCF_000691845.1 Merops nubicus
AGGTGAGTCGAAATATGATGACAAAAACCAAACCAAACCAAACCAAACCAAAACAAAACAAACCAAAACAAAACATAACCAACAACAACAAAAAAACCAGGCAGGTGCTTTCCTTCGCTGTCCATTGAGGAGCGGAACACAGGAGGTATGCCCACAAAAGGGGCATCTTCCTGCACAACTGAATTGTTCACAGCTACAAGTGTCCCAAACCCCAAAAGCTAAACTAGGGCTCATTGTGAATAACTCCATTTTATGGAGTATTTTATGGAGTGCTGTATGGGGTAACAGGTCTGCAGTTTCTGAAGGTCCCCAAATGGTTTATAGTTCTCAAGCATGGGATGCATGCCTGAAGCAATGGAAGTCTATATGTATCATCCAGAAGAAAATCTGTGAGTGCTTAAAGCAATGTATACTTAGAGAACTGTAATGGTGTGAAAACAAACCAG
>NW_008582110.1:0-27572 GCF_000691845.1 Merops nubicus
CTGGGCAGCGCTTCCCCTGGCAGCCCCGGCCCCTGCTCTGGGGTCAGCACCCGTCCCACCCCTCTCCAAAACCCTCTTGCTGCCTGCCGCTTTCTCCCTGAGCTTCAGCCCTGCAGCCCGTTAACAGGACAAGAAGAAAGGGCCTCATATTGTGCCAGGGGAGGTTGAGGGTGGGTATTAGGAACATTTTCTTCACTAAAAGTTTTGTCAAGCCCTGGAACAGGCTGTCCAGGGAAGTGGTTGAATCGCCGTCCCTGGGTGTGTCTAATGGTCGCGTAGCTGTGGTGTTTGGGGATGTAGTTTAGCAGTGGGCTTGGTAGGACAAGGTTTATGTTTGGACATGATGGTCTTAAATGTCTTTTCCAACCTAAACTATTCTATCGTTCTGTGATTCTTTGATCCTGTCTGATGAGCTGTCCCCCTCCTCGCAGCCCCCCCATGGCACATCTGCCCCAGCACTGGGTAGGGGGGTTACCTGCAGCCAGTTTTTCTCCTAGAGATATGTGGGTTTGGTGGAGATAAAATCTGCAAGACTTTACAATTGCACAGCAAGTCTCAAACTTTGTTGAGGGATACAGACCTGACTGGTAGACCAGCAGCAGGACAAACATCGAGGTTTGGTTTGTGAGTGGGAAATGAGGTGGAAATGTTGAAGGCTGCCAGCTTTATGGTAGATAAGAGAAAGGAAATGAGAGCAAAAAAAAGTGTTAATGGTGGTCTGTCCCATGTTTCCAAAAATTAAATAAAGACTTAAATAAAGACTGCTTGCTGGTAGTATTTTTAAAGCTGCTCCCATAAGTCTTGCTTTAAAAAAAAAAAAACCACAGAATTTTTTAAAGGCTGCTGATTCTTGGTGAGAGCTGAATGCTGACAAGTTCCCTCTGAATTATAATAAGTTGGTAAAGAGATCAAATGGGATGTAGGAGTCTTCAAACTTATTTACAATATGAAGACGGATACTAGTGGCCTCAAACTGCTGTGAGACAAAGGTGCAAGCAGTAACACAAAATTAGAAGTGCTAGGAAAAGCACCTTGGTTGTAATGACAGAGTAAATAGAGGCACTGCACGAGCTGATCTGTTTTTAAATGCAGCTACAGTGGTCCTGATGCAAAGAACTTTGGACAAACATTTGACTAAGCTGGACTGGAGCAAGAAAGGCACGTGGATAAAGTAAACAGCAGAATCTAATAATAATAGATCAATTTGATATATGCTGCATCAGTGCACAGGTTTTGTTTTAATCTCTGGCTTTGGTGATTTGGGCAGGACAGTCACCTTTCCTCCCAGAATATGCCTCTCCTTTTACAGAAGGAGAAATATCTTGATAGCAATGCCAGTTACCATCAAAGACACAAGATGTGAAAGCCACCCGAGGCCTGTGGGGTCTGTGCACTGCCCTGCTGGGGTGCAGACCTGTGCACCCTCCCCTCTCTGCTCAGTGAGCCCTGCAGCAGGGCTTAGGTGCCTTCTGCCAGCTCACCCAGGCTCAGACCTTCCCAGCCTAGGAAAGAGAGCATCCTCTATTTAAATTTAAACCTCCATAACCGATAATACCTTCTCGTGGCCTCGGGAAGGAGAGGAAGCAGCAGAAGGTGGAATGTGGAAAGACTTCTTTGGAGCCAGGGTGTGCATCAGAAGCACCAGCACTTACCTCCTTATGGGAGGGCAGCTGAGAAAAAGCCACCTTGACAGGTGCCTGTGGAAGACCTTTAGAAAAGCTTCTGGGGATCTTGAATCTTGCTGTGACTGTGCTTGGTCTGTCACAAAGCTTTTACTTGGTTCTGAATGGTCCCAGGTATTGTATTGCTTTTGCAGTTGGCTGACAGGCCTGTGAATACATTATTCCCAAAAAGGGGTGTGGGATGGAAACAGAAAAGTTTCAGTATTCCATGTCTCCACCAAAACAAGCTGCTAAAGGTGTCAGCTCCTTCTCATCCTGTGTACCCCTTGTTTTCAGTTGTCTAAGCAGCCCAAACTTGTCCTGTGAGCACTGCAGGTGGCAAAAGCAAAACAAGTAGAAGTGCTGCAGAGCCTGGGAGGAAGATGTTCAGAGTCCAGTGCTTGGTGGGCTTGTCTGCTGTCCCCCACTTCGGGGAGGTGGAGGTGTGCTGAGGTGTAGTGAGGGCATCACAGCTGGAGTTCAACCAGTGCCTGTGTCTCCATCAGCCATCTGTGGATGTTTGAGAACCTGAACGACCAGGAGTCCCATTTTCACTGAAATTGGACCTGGAATGTGGTGTGTGGAGCAGTAGTGCTCACTTGAGGAACCCCTTGCTCTGGGACCTGCTGTGGTGGTTTCTGCCTGGTCTCCTCATGTCCTCTTCCTTCCCTCTCTCTTCCATTCAATTTTCAGCACCTTTTCCTCTCTCTGGCTCATTTTTGTTACAGAGTTTTGCCTGTGTTTCTTCTCCTACCATATGTGAGTCTTGACCCGCTAATATTTAAGCTTCCTGGGGTAGGGACCACAGGCACGACTGTTGTGATGAAACCTATTTCTTATTCCAGATGCTTTTGTGGCACATTTAAAAGAGAAATAGAGAAAAGGAGAGAAGTGGAGAAAAGTCTGTGGTTTACATAAAACCCTGAAGCACAGGGGTCTCCAGACATGCAGGTGCAGACCCGGAGATCTGCATGAAAATGTTCTTTATTTGTCCTTGCCACTGGGTGACACTTCGGTGCCATGGACAAAGCTTTTGTGGGGCTTCATTAGCAAGTGGAGTTTAATGACTCTGTTGATGAGAACGCCACTCTCTGCACAGGAAAATAGAACTGTGTGTACTTAAACCTGTCACAATGAATTGAGGTGGAGGACAAACCCATAGCTCGTCTGTCTTCCTGCTCTCCCCATCTCGTTTGGGAGGGCCCTCACCTCTGCAGTAACTGGGGAGAAGGTGAGGATTTGCACCACTGCGTGGGACTGTGAAGTCCCAGGTTCACCCCCTATGACTTCTGGGTCTGAGTTTGGTGCACCAGTGTTAGGAGGCAACACAGGTTTTGAGTAGATCTAGCTGCTCTGTGGAGCACAGGGAGGGAAACGGGGCAAGTAAACATCTCCACTGAGCATCGCACTGAGTGTCTTGATGTTCTGGGAGATGAGTCGAGGCCCATGGACTGCTCTGGAGTCTCAGGCATTATGTGCTGAATTTTCTATATGCATGGACAAGGCTGTACTAAACTTATTTTATACTTCTCTGCAAAACGTTCTACTCCAAAGGTGGGCAAGATTATTTTAGAAGCAAAACAAACCACAGCAGGAATTGAATGTTGGGCACAACCCTTATCTTTAAGATCACTCATGTTGTAGGATTCAGGACGCACGTGTATAGGTCTTCTGTTCTGTTGTGCTTGAGTGTATATTCCTTAATTTCCACCCCAGACAAGTGTTCCTGCTTCAGCCCAAGTGAGTGTTGTTCCTCAGCCAGCGAGGTTTCGGTAAGCTCTAGCTTCTTCCTTTGTAGAGAGAAACAAAACAATCAGCTTGCAAAACCCAGTTCTTTGTTCCACCCTAGCACACGTGTTCATTGTGAGACATTTTGTAGCTTTCATTTTTCAAGGGTATGTTCTCCTTTGTTTAATGGTAACTTAATAAAAAAGCTTAAAAGCAAAGTAAGAAGAGGTTGGAGTGGGTAATCTGACTGCAGAGATTATGCCCGTGGGCTCCAACATCTCTGCTGAGGGCTGATCCCAGCTGTCCTGCTCACTCCTGCACTTCGGGAGGGCGTGAGAGAGATGCTTTGGATTCTGTCACAGAAGTGGTGGGTGGCTGTGGGCAGGTGTTGCACAGCCATGGACACACCATACTGGTTCTGCTGCCATGTGGGGAACGCTGTGGGCCTGCAGAGCCGAGGTGGACGTGCAGGTGGGGAGGTTCCTCACTGATTCTCCTCAGCAGCTCCTGCTGCCCACACCCCCCCATCTTCCTGCTGGGTTGCTCCCATTGTTCTGCCTGGCCCTTCTAATGTGTTTCCCCTCTGTCTCAGCTACACCCTGGACAACGATGTCCTCACCACAGAGCAGAGGCAGTTCTATGAAGACAACGGGTATCTGCTCATTAAGAAGCTCATTTCTGATGAAGACATTGAGCGCTTCAGGTATGGGGCACCTGCCTCAGGTGCTGGTGGGTCCTGTGAGCAGCAGCAGCCCAGGGGAGCTCTGGGAAGCTGGATGAAGCTGGACTCTCCTAACACAGACCTCCCCTCTGCTTTGCAGGAAGGAGTTTGTGAGGATCTGTAGAAAGGAGGTGAAAATACCAGGAGCAATGATTATGAAAAACGAGTCCCTGAGATCTCAGTATGGTCAGTCTGAAAAAGTAGTTAATAAAGTGCAAGACTTCCAGGAGGACGAAGAGCTCTTCAGATACTGTACTCTGCCAGAGGTAAAATAAAAGAAAATAAACCAAATGCAGTGAAAGCGGGGGTGGTGGTGGAAGGATCTGGATGATGGTGTCTGTATTTGAATGCCCATGTGAGGAAGCTTTGTTGGGTTCCACCAGAGTCTATCCTTTATCCCTGAGAGCCCACCACTCACATAAACTGAGGAAGGAATATCAAGCCATCTTTCCAGAGCATTGTTTATGAATGATGGGTGGTGGTCAGAGCAGAAGACTTAAAGCAGTGCTCCCCTGCTCCTGTGGTGCAGTCAGGCTTGTGACCAGCCCAAATTGTGCCAGGACATCAGCAACATTTTCTGAATGTCTTTTATCCAGGCAAAGCATCTGCTCTCTGGGCGGGTCCAGCTTTGTAGCCAGTATTGATGTGGCAGAGAGCCATAGCTTGCTGGAATTGTGACTCCCCATCGTTTCAACCCCACCCAGCAGCCTGCTGCACCAGCTTCCAACTTGGCCCTTCTACCACAAATGCCATTTCTGTGCCATGCCAGATCCTGCCTCTTGTCCTGTATCCCTCCATCCCAACCTTCTCCTCCTGTGCCCAAGCCCTCAGCCAAACATCCAGATCCTAGTGCTTCCTCAGCAATCTTTCCTCTTGTCTTTCACATTTCTAGTATTTTTTTTCTAACACTTTTTTCCTTATAGCTCCTCAAATACGTTGAGTGCTTCACAGGGCCAAACATCATGGCAATGCACACCATGCTGATAAATAAACTTCCAGATACTGGTAAGGAAAACTTGGCAAATAGAGAAATCATTGTATGTATGCTGCCTGGCCAAAACTGAACTTAAGTGTTTTAGAAAGGCTGTTTGAGAAAAATGAGACAAAATGAAATTACTTTGAAGATCTACAAGGCCACTTTGGTAATAGTTTTCTGTTTACCTTGGCTCAATGAGATGACATTTCTTGTCTTTCAGTGTTCAGCAGATGTTTGTTTGCTGAAGATGGTGGTTGTCTTGGCTGCACCACTCGTGTTCAGAGTGGACAAGCAGGCTCCCTTTCAGCCAGCTGCACTTGCATGAAGGCCCAGGGTTTAAAGCATGACAAGCTTTTTAAGCTTGACTTTTCAAATGTGTCAAAACCACATTTGCTTCTGTAGACCTCTGTAAAAGGCAATAAATACAGAGATCATCTCTTGCTTGGAGTTTACACACTCCTGAGCTCACTGGCCGTTGCTGCAGACACTCATGTCATACAGCTCATGTCAAAGGTGCCAAAAGAAGGATTTGAAGCCTGGCTTTGTCTCCTGCTGCTGGAATTGAGATCATAATTTATACAAGGGTGATTGGCAGGGAGAGAGGAGGACTTTACAGTTTTTTTAAAGTAGCTTTGACTCTGCTTAAGCTGTTTCAGTTAAGTGAAGTTGAGGTCTGTGCTCTGTTTCTTATTCTCAGGTGAGCACCTTCTGAGCAAATACACAGTGCATTGTGTTATTAAAATGCTGAGCTTGCTCAGGTCATCTCCACTTGTCATCTTAAACACTCCACAGAAAGTTGTGTCATTTTCGTTTGGAAATTCAACAGAAGACTAAATATTTTTAAAGTGAAATCAAAACAATAATGGGCAAGAATTGCAAAGCTGCTCCTCCAGGTATCTGTGAGGAGTACTTTAGGAGGGATGTAGAGCTCAAGAGAGTTTTCAGTGCTGCCCAAAGTCTAAATAATATGGCAAATGAGACAAGTGGAAACATCCTAACTGAATCTACTTGAGGAACAAACTCAATGGCAAAATTGATATATAAATAATATAAAAAGATGTTTTGGTGTGGATGGTATGTTTCCATTTCCATAGTGGAAAGTGACAAAGCTTCAAAATATTTATTTTTGTGTAGACTTCATTGAAAAAAGCCTCTAGGGCAAAAGCTAATAGAATGCTGGATAGGCTGGGGAGGCTGCAGTCCATGAATTGTGATTTCTGTTTTTTTTTTTTTTTTTTTTAAAAAAGGCTTAACCAACCAACATGTGTTGGGTGCAGGGCAGACAGGGTTGCTCTGCTTGTGACACAGCAATAGATCAAATGACCACAGAGGGCACGCAGCCAAGCAGCCTGCTGGCATCCCCTGTGTCCCCATCACTGACCCAAGAGCTCTTGGTCTTGGGATGGGTTGTAAGCTAACCCATCTGGCTGCTGGGGCAGACACTGGGTACACAGAGTCTCCCCAGCAGCAAGCAGCAGCTCCTTGGGAAGTGTTACAAGTGCCGTGGTTTAATGGGCAGGGAAAGGCTTTGGTGTGTGTGATGAGACTGAAGGTTTTGCTCCTGTGTTGCAGATAAGCAGACTTTTCTCCACCCCATGCATCAGGACTTGCACTATTTTCCCTTCCGGCCCGCGGACCTCATCGTGTGCTCCTGGACAGCCATGGAGAGAGCTGACCAGGACAACGGCTGCCTGGTCGTGCGCCCAGGCACACACAGGGAGCCTCTGAAGCCTCACGACTACCCAAAGTGGGAGGTAGAGCCTCACGAGGGGCTTGGAAAGGGTGTGCAGGAGGGGGCCACATTTTGGCTGGAAGGAGCTCACCATGGAGGAGTGATCTGCAGGTCAAAGCTGATGTTTTCAGTGGTGGTTTTTCTCTTTCTGCAAAAACTGACATTGCTTCGGGAGAGAGTTGCTTGGTTGGCCTCTCTCCATGTAATCTGGGTAGATTGGCCTCTCCTCCCACCTTCACCTAGGAACAGTCCAGCACGTTGTGGCTTAGCAGCATAAAGACATGTGACAATTTTCCACTGCCCTTGCCAAATCCGAGGACTCTTTTTCATTCTGTGAATTCATCCCTGCCTGGTGAGCATGTGTACTGTCCCCAAGAGGAGAAATTAGATACTAAACAACCATATCCAATTAAATATCAAGTGGTACCTTCCTCTAACAAACAGATGTTTCCTGACCTGGCCTGGTGTTGGTGATGGTTATACTGGGAGCAGAAGGCTGGACCCCAGTGGTGGCATCAGGCTGCACTTGTGGTTTTCCCTTGTGCTCTTCTGTGTTCTTTCCAGAAGATAAATATTCCTAATAGTCTAAACCCAGGTTCAGAAAATAGAAAAAGCATTATTTTGCTGTACCTCAGGCTTAAAGAAGGAAGACTTGCAGGCAAGTGGGCAGGCTGTCAGTTGGGCACGCAGAAGACAGCGACCAGCCCAGAGGAAAGCAGATCAGTAGCTGCCTCTGCTGTCCCTCACACTGAGAATCAGCACTTCCTCTGATTTTAAACCAGTGATTTCAGCTCAGCCTTTTTTTCTAGGGTAAAACTAATAAACTTTTCCATGGGCTGCTTGATGAGGATGAGAAGAGTCCCAGGGTTCCCCTCGTCATGGAGAAGGGAGACACGGTGTTCTTCCATCCCCTGCTCATTCATGGCTCTGGCATAAACAAGACGTCAGGATTCCGAAAGGTAGGAAACCAGCTCTTGATATTTCTCACTCTTTAAAACTGTCCCCCACCTTTCCAGGTTCATAAATACGTGGATGAACTTTGTAATGAGCTTTTCACTTCCTAATACACTTTTGCAATCTCATTTTATTTTTTTTAATTTTTAAACATCTCTGTCTTTGGGGAGAAGAGCACACTGTGGGGCTGCTTGAGAAAAACAGAGCAGGAGTAGAAATGGGATGTTGGATCTGTGTAGGAAGCCTGACTGCCTGTACTTGCTTTTCCAGTAGTTCCAAATATCAGGAGCTTCTTTGACTTTTTTTCCCCTGCCCCCTTGGTATCTCATCTCTGGGTAGTAGGAACCCCCATCACCTAATAAGTGATACTTATTTATATAATAACATGACCCATTTTTCTGTTAAAGTTTTGATTACACATCATCTGTTTGTTTTGCATCATGATTATTTACTGAAACAAGCAAAGTGACCTCCTTTGGTGGCCTGAACCTTTCTCAGGAGTGGATTAATGCAGACATCTAAAGGAACTGTAGCCTGTAGTATAGCCACTAGTAGCAATGCAGATATTTCCCCTCATGGGCTCCAACAAAGGCTGCTCTATTTTTGTTTTATTTTGTCTGCATTGACTACTATATGGCGCATTCTTTCAGCCCCAGTAGCAGTTTACTGATGTTGAATTCTTTCCTCTTGCAATCCTAAAAGCAGCGAGGACATCAGGTACTGAGAGTCTCATCTGCTGGCCCTTTCCTGGCTAGTGGAGCAGTAATCCTGTTTAGTATCCCACAGAAAGACAAGAGCTTCCTCATACTGCACCAGCTCCCACCATTTTTCTGCCTTTGGGGTAAATCAGTGAGTACACTGGAGCTCTCAGAGCCAGGTCGTTGTCCAGGACCCTTTGAGATCTGACATGACCTCACTTGCAGCTGGTAGAGCTCATGTAATGAGTGAGCAGTTTTTTCTGTTGGGGGATTTCTTTTTATTTCCTCTAGACTCTGCTTAAGGAAGAATTGGTTACAGAATAGGTAGCTGGATGAGACTGGGTGCAGAAAGTAGGAGCCCTTACTGGACACCTAGGTCTGCTCCAACCTTGACTTTCCCTGTTCCCACTCTGGTTGCTAATATCCTGAGATCAGGTAGTACAGTTCATGCTGGGCGAGGGTTTGGGAGAGGAGGGAAGGAAGAAGAGCACGTCAAGAAGCAAAGAGTGTTTCTCCAGCAAGAGTATTTCTCCAGGGGGACGTTCTCAGGAGGGCAGGAGTGCTCGGAAAGGAGGAAGGAGCTCGCTGGCGTGGTCTGTGAGGGTGGGGTTGGGTGTCCATGGTCTGGGGTGCACAAGGGTTTTTTTCCACCAGTTGTTTGTAGTGGATGTGGTAGTGAGTGATCCCTGTTTCCTCACAGAGTATAAGCTGTCACTTTGCCAGCTCAGAGTGCTACTACATTGACGTCAAGAACACAACCCAGGAGCACCTGGAGAAGGAGCTGGTAGAAATGGTTTACGAGAAATACAACGCGACTTCTGTGGAGCTCAAGGTAAGAGCTTGTTACAGGCCAGGGCTGTTCCCTTGCCTCAGTCTCTCTCATGACACATTTGTGCTTTTTGCTATGCCCAGTTTGGCAGATCAAGCTGTGTCAAGTGGAGGTGCTTGGCAGAGTAAAAGACCTGGTGTTGAGGGGATGGCTGGCAGGCTTTTGGAGGCCTTTGTGCTGATAAGGCTGCTTCTTGCTGTGCTGGAGCAAGTCTGGCCTTGCTCTCTGGGCAGTCCCCTCACAGCTCTTGAGCTCTAGAAGTTCCTTCTCCAGCTCTGCTTGTCAAGGTGGCCTTTGTGAGTGTGCCATGATCCCGTCCAATGTTGGCTAAGTTGGTGGAGGTTAGATCAGCACTTTGTTATGTGACTGCTCCTGATGTTGCAGCCTATGTGAGGAGCTGTGGACTCTGCTGCTGTGAAGGCTCAGCTCTGAGGCTGCTCACATGCGCTCCTTGCACCACTCCACTTCTCCCCACTGGGCAGTGGTGGGGGTGGCTAAGGTGGCAAGGCAGGAATAGGGTGAAGTCTGTGCAAGCTCTGCCCCTCACTGCATCTCCTGGTTCAGGGTTTGTTGTGGGAAGTGTGCCTGAGCCAGAGCTCTTTGCAGTTACATTCGGACGTGGTCATCTCTCACCCTCAGCTTGTGAATGTAAGGAGGGGCAATAAATTCAGTGGTGTCCATCATTTGTATGTCCAGTTTTTACAGTTTTCCCTCCAAATGGCAGGTGTTTTTTTCTTTTAAAAAAGAAGCCACATCTGACTGCAACAGTGGACTGATTGTTTTTGGTTAAATATAATCCCACATCAGTTGTTTAGTCTTGACACTGCAGCAGGTATGTCAGCAGCAGAATACATCTGCCTCAGAGGAAAAAAAGGTGTGGGGGGTTATGGACTCTTGCTGAATAACTAAAACCATTGTGTAAAAGAGAAAGCAAATCTAAATTCTTTGGGAATTCAGCTGCTGAAAGAAAAATAAACCTTGTTACTGGGGTGGGAATGTTCTGAATTTCTTAATCCACAGCAGCTCCCAAACACATGCACAGCCAGTATCAAGGCAGTAAAGTCTAGATGTAGTAGGCAGCAATTTTCTTTTGAAATTTACATATTTTGCAGATAGTGCAATATCTAGGGCACTGTGGAGGAGAGGATTTCCTTTTTCACATTTGGGGTTTCTGCTTTGTTTTGTTTTTCCCCCAGTGTGCCTGGGCATGGTGGGGTGTCCAGCTCTGTTTTCAAGCCTGTTTTACATGTTGCCTGTGAAGTTACATCTTGCTCAAATTTTGATTCCTGGAGTTATTTAGGTAGAAAGTGAAAACTGGGGGGATGTGTAGTGGGGCTCTCTCCTGCTTGTGAGTGGAAATGCCATTGTGCCTGTACAAGCCTCAGATCAGTCCGTGTGGTTTTGTGTAGCTCAAATCTCTTTTTTTAACCAGAGCTGGAGCTTTCTCTCAGAGAAGTGCCAGCTCTTACATCTCACCTTCACAAGACGGGTGATGAGGACTAAGTTATCCCCACACAGGCAAACTGAGGCAGGAGCTCTGTGAGGCAAACCTAGTCTCTGTGTAAGGGCTTGCATTCATAGCTGGTGCTTCCTGCTGGTTTCTGCTGCACAAAGAACATCCCTTGGCCACAGTATGCAGGGTGCAGTTGGTTGGTGAGCTTCTTTGGTCACCCAGAGGCACACAAGGGAGGCACTCTGCACAAGCAGGTGAGGGCCACTTCTGCAAGGGTCATGTGCTCTGTGCTGCTCATGTTTCCTCTGCTGCTGCCTTCCAGAGTGGAACCATGGGTGTCTTGCCATCCATGTAGCACCTGCAAACAGCCTGTCTCCTTGGGAGTGGAGGTTGCACCTTTTCCTTAGTTTGGGCTGTAGTTTTGTTCTTGATATTTAGGATTTGAAACGATATGCAGTAAATGTTTTGGTGTGTTTTTAGGGGTAGGAAGCTAAGCTGAGGGTGCTGTACCTATTTCCATCTCTGTAAACTGGAATGCTGGTCGCCAGCTTTGCTCCCCTCTAAGGCTTTTCCTTTGTCCCATTTTTGTTTTGAAGGATATTTGGAACTTCCGAGCACGGCTTGTACAAGGGGAAAGAATTAACCTGTAGAGCAGCCTCTGAAGAGCAGGATGGAAAACAGGTGCCTGGGAAGGAGCTGCTCTGGTGGGAGAGTGCAGGCCCTGCCTGGGCAGGCAGAGTGGTGTGTGCTTTATTGACCTCTGCATTGGTGACTTGACCAAATGCTGCACTGCAAAATCATTTTATGCTAATACAAAATAATTGTACTGAGGTTGAGCAGCTGATGTACATCAAAGAAAACTTAACCTAGAAAAAACAGAGATTTGCTGTGGTAATCTTGGAAAATCAAAGAATCAAGGTCTTGCAGGAAGACCTTGACTTTCCTGATGTTTTCATTCTTGGTTTTCAAAAGTTCCTTACATGATGTATCTTTGGAATGCTTCTATACTAATGTAAGATTTTATGCAAGAATTTATGCAAAGGTATGTTTTTTAATGTTTCCAACTTCCTTTTCTATGCAAAAGAAATAGTTAACCAGATTGTCACACAAGCCCTCAGTATGAGCTCATACTAATACAGCTGATGAAGATGGGAGTATTGTTACCAGGAGAATCAACAGTGTAAGGAACTGGATAAAGTGGAAGCCACAACTACTCACAAAGAAAAATGGGATCGATGGGCTGGAAGATGATGGTTAGTAGAGGTCCTCAAACATGAGCTGGTGTGACATGGTACCTTAGCAAGCAGCACTTGCACAAGTCAGTTAGGTGGCTGCCAGGGTGGGGAGATGCTGAGCCAGCAAACCAGCCTCCCATTGGCCTTCCCCAACTGATCCAAGGCTGTGTGAAATGCAGGAGTCCCCCTTGGAGTCTGGCAGGGCTGGGAGAAAGGTACCTTTTGGTGCTGCTAGGTCAGGGAGGTGGTTGGAGGCTCCTGAGGATGCACTGGTGGCAGGGTGTGGAGCAACATGCACTGAAATGATCCTCTTGCCTTTCACAAACTTTACCCTTGCTTTCTGAAAGATCCTCATGCTGTCAGAATCTATTTTTTGAAATACAGATTAAATGAGAGCAAAGCTGTGTTCGAGGGCTGCGTTGTTATTTCTGCTGCTCAGAAACTCTGGTGGTGGGGGCATCGTTGAGTACCCCAGAGCTGAACAGCTCAGCCTGGCTCTTCTCCACCCCCCTTCCACACAGAGAAGGTGCCAAAAGATCACAGGGAGGCCACACTGATGGGCTGTTCTGGCTCCTGCTCTGCTGTCACGTGGCTCAGGACTCGTGAGACAGGAGATCACGTACGGTCCTGTCTCAGCCCGCAGGGCCCAGTGGTGCACTGCCCAGGCAAGAGGCTGCAAGTCAGAGGTGCTGCAGCCTTTTATACATGGCAACAGAATTCGGAGGAGGGGCTTGTGCCTCTTCCTCTTCCTGCAGTGTCTGCGGGGGGTGGGATTTGGCTGTATGCTTCTTCAAGCAGGCGGGGTGGAGAAACCCCGAGAGGAAGAGGCACTGCAAAGCCTGGGAGGAAGGGGTTCAAATGGAGCCCAGCGCTTGGTGAGCTTGTCTGCTGTCCACCACCTCTGGGAGGCAGAGGTGTGCTGAGGAGGGCACCACAGGTGGGGTTCAGCCAGTGCCTGTGTCTGCTCTGTGGTGCCTGAAGAGACGGGGAAAGGCCCTCCTGGAGGTTTTGTGAGTAGGAGCAGCACCCTGGACATGTGGAGGATCTGAGCAGCCATGAGTCCTATTTCCATCAAGATTAGGACCCGAAGTAAGGGGTGGAGCATCTACCTCCTGTTGAGCTCGGTGCAGCAGTGCCCTCTGTACGAGCATCCTTTGCTCTGAGACCTGCTGCCGTGCTTCCCACCCTGCTCTCACGGACTGCCTGCACCCTGCACGTGCCTCTTCTTCCCCTGAGCTTTTTCCTCCTCACATCTCCCTCCTCAGCTGCTCCTCTCGCCCCTTTTGCCCTCCTCTGACTCGCCCCACTGGCTGCAGTCACATGCATGGGCCGTGTCCTGCCCACACCTCCTGTGCCCCTTTGCCAGCGAAGGTGGGAACTTCATTTGGGTGAGGCTTCAATGCCATGCACCAACTTGTGCAGCTTCATTAGCAAGGAGATGTAACTGTCCTCTGGGTGAGTCTGTGCTCTCTCTACTGGGCAGAACATGGTTGTGTTTGCTTAAACCGATCGTAATGAATTGGAGGTTTCCTTTCCCTGTGCTTTCCCTGGGAGGTGGCTGGAGGGGCATCAGTGCCCTGCAGGAATGTTTTCATACTCTCTTGTGCTTGAGTGCATATTCCTGAACTGATACCCAAATAACTGTGGCTCCAGCAACAGCTTGTGCTGCTGCTCAGCCAGGGGTATTTTGATGAATTGTATCTTCATTTATACAATAATCAAGCCCCAAACACTGAATTTCGATTCCTATTTAATTGTAATTATTTTCTTCCAAGCACCTTTGACATCTGCTGTGGGGAAGGTCTCTCTGATTCTCCCCAGGAGCAATCTGCCTCTTCCCAGCAGCCACCGATCCACCCAGGGCACTGTCCTGCTGGGTCTCACCTCCTGACAGCTCCTGTTGCTCTCCCAGCCCTACTCGGGCATCTCCCCTCTGTCTCAGCCACCCCTGGACAACGATGTCCTCACCACAGAGCAGAGGCAGTTCTATGAAGACAACGGGTATCTGCTCATTAAGAAGCTCATTTCTGATGAAGACATTGAGCGCTTCAGGTATGGGGCACCTGCCTCAGGTGCTGGTGGGTCCTGTGAGCAGCAGCAGCAGCCCAGGGGAGCTCTGGGAAGCTGGATGAGGCTGGACTCTCCTAACACAGATGTGTGTGTGATTGCTGGGTACCTTCCTCTGTAGCAATAGAGTCCTGGAGAAGGGTAATCTGCCTGAACACAGATAGAATGTGCTCTGGCTCTCTGGTTCCCTCTGCTTTGCATGAAGGAGGTTGTGAGGACCTGTAGCAAGGAGGTGAACCCACTGGCAGCTCTGATGATGGGAAACAAGAGCCACAGTCCTAGCTTTGTTTGGTCTGAAAAAACAGTCAATAAAGTACATGACTCCCAGGAAGATGAAGAGTTCTTCAGATACTGTACCCCACAAGAGGTAAAAAGCCAACAGGGGGATGGTGGAGGGAGATCTCAGTACAGATTTTTGAATCTCTATGTTTTAATGGCAAAGTGAAGGCAGTGTCCAAGCTGGACAGACTGTGACATGCTGTTCTGTACAGGGCTACTTAAATACACACTGCATCCAGTATCATTTGGAATTGTACTTTCTGTTCATGCTGGGGCAGATACCAGCAGGTTCCCATCAACTCTCATAAGATAAGAAAGTATATTAATTTCTGTAATACACAGAGGCAGTTCCTCATGTATTGGCTTGTCCTAGGTCCTGGAGTACTACAAAAGTCAGGTTGTGTTGAAGAATATGAGATTTTGTAGAGCTCTTGAGCTGTTGCCCTGTAGTCATCCATCCTTGGCAATGGCTTCTACTGCTTCTGCCTTTGCAGATACTAAAATAATGTGGAATGCTTCACAGGGCCAAACATAATGGCCATGCAGATGATGGTGCTAAACAAACTTCCAAATTCTGGTCAGCAGAGTTCAGGGGAGAGGGAAAGGCAGGAGCTGTTAGTCTGCCTGGGTTGCTGTCTGTTAGTTAAAGTGGCACTTGCCCTTTTAGAAAAGTTACTTGAATTGATTTGAATTAACCATAGTTCTGAAAAGATGTGGAGATATTTTGGTAATAGTATGTTTTAGCTTAGCCCGAGCTTGGTGGGAGATGTTTCTTATCCTTCAGTTTGCTGTAGATGTTTGGGCTCACATGTCAGGAAGTGCATGTGTGCCTTCTAAATTGAAGTGCAGTTGTATCTAACCTCATGTTACATCTAAAACATTCTTTCCAGCCCGTTTGATACATTTCTGCAGTTTTAGGTCTTTGCACCATGTTACCTGTCCCTCAACTATTTTTTTTTTTTTTTTAAAAGCAACAATCAAATTTCAAAAAGGAACATGCAAAAATTAGACACCCAGCTGCTTATCCAGCCATCTGCACTTGCATGAAGCCCCACTGTTTAAGGTACTGTTTTTTTCAGGCTTGGCATTTCACATGTCTTAAAAACAAGTGCTATGGACCCAAGAACCATGTCTGAGCTCTTCCTGTGGCCACAGAGTGGTATTTAAACTCATTTGGCCTCAGAATTGAGTGCTAGCAAGGAGCATGGGTAGAGACAGTGCTTCCCCTGCAGCTGTGGAGCAGTTTCTTGGGACACATTACCACCATAAGCTACATGATGTTCCCCAGGACAGTTCTGTGCCACATCTAAAGCTGTCACATTAAGGGTGGGTGTGTGACACATGCCTGCCAGAGCCCAAGGGCTTGCACTGAGCAGTTTCACCAAGTCAGAGGTATGCCTGAGAATTCTGCCTCAGAGCCCTGGCTAAGGGGCTCACACTGAGGTGTTTGTGTCTGTCTCAGAGCCCCAGGGAAGGACTTGCACTGAGTGTAAAGTTAAAACAGAGAGGTCTCATTTACAAAAGCAGCAAGCACAACAGGTTTGGAATTGCCATCGATAACTGCACGAGCTGCAGAAGGCTGGGTGAACTCGAGTTAGTGATTCCTGGGAACACCCAACAGTCAGAGACACAAAGTCATTGTCACAGTGCTAATAGATGCTAAGAAAGGCACAGTGTTTACCTAGAAGGTGCTCCAGTCTTGGTTGGAGGAAGAGTAGAGCCCGTTGACCATCTCTGTAGACTTCTGAGTCTCCCCAGCCCGGCGCATGCAGGCGGCGCAGGGCGATTCCCCTCGCGAGCCGTGTGCCGAGCCTGCCTGTCCCTGCCTCCCAGCTGAGGGCCAGCAGGGCTTGGGTGGAGAGCTGAGTAACCTATCATAAACGTATCATACATGTTTAGCAAGTGCTCTGTTTGGCTCAGTCATGGCTCCTGGGCAAGCAAGACATCAGGTTTCCTAAGGGTAGGAAGCCACCTGTGGATACAGTTGTCGGTATTTCTTCATCTGCTAAACAGCACCAAAGTCTTCTCCACTAAGAACTAATGTCAGGATAAGTGGGTGGATGCAACTGTGTGGGTGCAGAGTAAGAATCCTTATGAAGACAGATCTGCTCTGACCTGGCTTCTCTGATTGCCACTCTGGTTGCTGGTAAGCTAAGATCAAGGGGGTGAAGTATTGCTTTAGGTCACATGTGTCCACTGCTGGAGATATACATGAGTTGTTTTCCACTGGTCTTTTGAAATCAGTGTGGTAGGGGGTGACACCCAGTTTCCTCACACAGTGTATAAGCTGTCACTTCACACAATCACAGGCTGCTGGAGGCTGGAAGGGACCTCTGGGGGTTTTCTAGTCCAACCTGCCCTGCTACAGCAGGGTCACCTATAGCAGACTGCACAGGAACATATCTAGGTGGGTTTCTAAAGTCTCCAGAGAAGACTCCACAACCTCTCTGGGCAGCCTCACAGTCAAGTTTCTCCTCATGTTCAGACAGAACTTCCTGGGTTCCAATTTGTGTCTGTTGTCCCTTGTCCTGTCACTGGGCACCACTGAAGAGAGTCTGGCCCCATTCTCTTGACACCTGCCCTTGAGATATTGATCAGCTCTGACTGATAAGATCCTCCCCAGTCTTCTCTCCGGGCTAAACAGCCCCAGGTCTCTCAGCCTTTCCTTGTCAGAGATGCTCCTGTCCTCTCATCATCTTCATAGCCTCCACTGGACTCTCTCAGTAGTTCCTTGTCTCTCTTGAACTGGGGAGCCCAGAACTAGACCCCAGTACTCCAGATATGGCCTCACCAGGGCAGAGCAGAGGGGAAAGAGAATCTCCCTTCACCTGCTGGCCACACTCTTCTTAATGCATGCAAGGGAACCACTGGCCTTCTTGGCTACAAGAACACACTGCTGGCTCACAGTTAACTTGCCCACCAGGACTCCCAGGTCCTTCTCTGTGGAGCTGCTTTCCAGCAGGTCAACCCCTAACCTGTACTGGTGCATGGGGTTACTCCTCTCCAGGTGCAGGACTCTGCACTTGCCCTGTCTGAACTTGGTTAGGCTGCCCTCTGCCTCAGCTCTCCAGCCTGTCCAGGTCACTCAGGTCAGTGCAAGGGACTCCACAGTGTGCCAGTCAAGAACATGATCTGAGAGCACCTGCGGAAAGAAGAGACTGGACTTGGGCATGCAAAATATAAAATGTCTTCTGCTTCAGACCTTGCAGTAATCTTAAATCATGACCTTTTCTGGTCACTAGCAACCATCCTTGGCCTTTTGCTGAGAAGGCTTCTTCTTGCTGCCCGTGCAGGAGAAGTGCCCTTGCTCTGCAGGCAGATCTGCACGTTCCTCCTCCAGGTCTGCTATCACCATTCCCACCTCTGAGCTGCCAAAATTGATGTAATCCACGTGCCTTGGTATCTTTCAGTGCAAACCAGCCCAGACATGGCACACTGACACCAGCAGCTGCTTAGGTGACCATAACTGAATTTGCAACAATAGGAAAGCACAGTTTAAACAGCACCCATCTGTGGTGTCTTCTCCACTGACCACATCAACCCAACGAGCCTTTTGGCTTATTTCAAGTGTGGTTTTGTGCTTTGGGATTTGTGGCTTTTTCTTTCATGTAGTGTTGTCTGTACTTTTCTGTGAGAGACTTTGAAGAGACAAGGAATCAGTTAATGAGTATTTTTATGAATCCGTGGCCAAACAGATAAGCTCGTGCCAGGAATAAGAAGGAAACAATACATCCAAAGATGCTGGCTTCTAAGTGCTTTTTTTTTAATGGAGAGTGTTTGGAAGAAGAGAGCAGAGGTCGTGCAAGGAAAAAGAATTAATCTTTAAAGTGGCCTCTGAAGACCAGGATGGACAACGTGTGCCTGAGCACCAGCTCCTTGAGGAGCCAGATTTAAGTGCTTTTTGTCCTCTGTAAGAACTTACCCAAATACTGCATTACAAAATCATTTTGTGATGATGCAAAATAGTTGCATTGAGGTTGAGCAGCTGATGAACTTCAAAGAAAACCTGACCTACAAAACCAGACTTGCTGCAGTTATTTTAAGTAATCAAAGAAAAATGATTGTGGGAGATGTGCTTTACTTCTTGATTATTTTTTTCTGATCTCTCTTGATATACTTTTGGGCCAATGCTCTATTAATATGAGGTTATTAATAATCTTTCTTAACAAAATGATAATCATTATTGTAGTTAGAGGAAATCAATATTATTCATACAAGGTTCTGTGCATGATGATGTTTTTAAGGTTTCCAACATCCTTTTCCCATGCAAAATAAACACAGTGAATCAAGTTTCATGCAAATTTCAGTATGAGCTCACATGGGAAGTCATTAATACAGCTGATGAAGACATGGATTTTATCTTTATTTTTAAAATAAGGATTAAATTAAAGCAAAACTATATTGGGTGGCTATATAGTGTATATAAGCGTCAGTTTGGCTTTAACACTATTAATTTCCTGAAAGCTCGTCAGGGCACGTTAACGCGTCCCAGGAGCTGGCAGGCACTTCCTTGGCACCATACTTCAGTGTGGTTACGAGTCTTTTTGCTAACATTAAAGTTGATCTTGTAAACTAAGGCCATTTTCCCTAATTTAAACCCTAGCAGATTTATTATAGCCTTTTCTCAAAGATATGGAAATGTCAAAACCGTTTAGGAGATAACTTTGGGCAAACCACCTGCTAGTATCTCTTCACCTCCTCCCTGCGTGACCATCCCAGTCCCAGCCCGTGTCCTGCCTTCCAGGGTGTTACAGCCAAGTTTTCAGGAATTTTCAGGGTATTGGTGCAGCAGTAGATGAGTTATGCTGTGTCTGTGATTAAAAGCCAAAGGAATTTTTATCATAGAATCCCAGGTTGGAAGGGACCCCAAGGATCACCTGGTCCAGCCTGGCCTGGGAAAAGCATGGTCTAGATAAGGTGATCTAGGTAAGGTGGTGTAGATAAGATTGTGTCATATCAGACCAGCTGCATCTGAAGGCCTAAGGACAGCTTGTTGTGTAAGGAGGAGGAGCATGCATGCTGTGTAGGGGAAGGTTTTGTTTATTTTTAATGAAGACTTCTGTTAAGCAACAGGGGTGAAGCGAAGTTTCATGCAGTTAGTTCACTGCAGGGACACAGAGCAGGTAGACAGCTCCACAGGGTGTGAGGCAACCTGCATGGGGCTAGGAGGTTTCAGGGCTGTGAGTGATGCTGCAAGACTTAACATGTCCAAAAAAGTGGGAAAGGAGATCAAAAAGCTTCAAAATCACAAGACAGAAATGAAGAAAAATTCCATTTTGTTGCAGTTTTAGCCCTTATGCCTCTTTAAGCTTAAAGCTCCTGGCTTGGGAGCTTTCCAGGTGGGCAGCTTTGGTCGTCAGCAAGTGTTTCTTTTGTTGCATGAAGAATTTTCTCAAGGTGTTATTCCATTCTTAATCTTAAAACTAAAGGGAAAAATTTAACCTTAACCTTTCCATGAAACCTCTCTTCTGGGCTGAGAGCTGGAAGGAAGCTTTCATCCCCAAAAAGGACTTGCCAAATGCAGCAGCAGGAGAGAAGAGCACAAGAAAGCATTTATTGCTGCTCTTCCCAAGCCACTTCTAAGGTAAGAGACCCCCACATCCAACTGCAGCCTCCTCTTAGGAGCAGAGCAGTAGTTTCAGGGAGGGAAGAGCACTGAGATTTTGGGGAGGGATTTACATAATCCATCCAATTTAACCAGGGTGTTCAGTTACTTTATCACCGGGAGCTGAGCAACATGATCTAGTGGGAGGTGTCCCTGCCCATGACCAGGGATTAGAACGAGATGATCTCTAAGCTCCCTTTCAACCCAAACCATCCCATGATCTCCACGGGCCTGAATGCAGCCAGACTGACAGCAGTAGGCAGGTTTAACACACAGGACATACATCAGCACCACGTGTCTTCTCCTGAGAGCAGCATGGCCAAGGAGGGCTGAGTCAGCGGGGGTTACAGCACAGGCTGTGCACCTGGGCAGTGCTCCCTCTTGGGAGGACAACCTGCACCAAGGGCACTTATTTTCATGTTTGCACACGTGTAATTTTTAATAATTGGCAAAGGCCAATGGGAGGAGGTTCAACATGGCCAAGTGCCAGGTCCTGTACTTGGGCCACAACAACCCCAGGCAGTGCTACAGGCCTAGGGAGGAGGGGCTGGAAAGCTGCCCAGCAGAGAAGGACCTGGGGGTGTTGGCTGACAGCCAGCTGAGTATGAGCCACTGTGTGCCCAGGTGGCCAAAAAGGCCACCAACAGCATCCTGGCCTGTATCAGAAAGTGTGGCCAGCAGAAGCAGGGCAGGGAACGTGCCCCTGCACTCAGCACTGGTGAGACCACAGCTTTAGTGCTGTGCTGTTTTGGGCCCCTCACAATGACATTGAGGTGCTGAAGTGTGTCCAGAGAAGGGCAATGAAGCTGGGGAAGGGTCTAGAGCACAAGTCCCATGAGGAGCAGCTGAGGGACCTGGGCTTGTTTAGCCTGGAGAAAAGGAGGCTCAGGGGAGACCCTCTTGTTCTCTACAACTACCTGAAAGGAGGTTGTAGCAAGGTGAGGGTCGGTCTCTCCTCCAAAGTAGCCAGAGATAGGACAAGAGGAAGCAGCCTCAAGTTGTTTCAGGGAAGGTTTAGGTTGGATAGTAGGAAAAACTTTGCTGAAGGGGTTGTCAAGCACTGGAAGAGGTTGCCCAGTGTGGTGGTGGAGTCCCCATCCCTGGAGGTATTTAAAAGATGTGTAGATGAGGTGCTGAGGGACATGGTTTAGTGGCAACCTGCAGTGTTAGGATAATGGTTGTACTCAATGATCTTAAAGGTCTTTTCCAACCAGAATGATTCTATGACCCTGTCCCCTGTGCCTCTCCCAGGCCCCATCTGTGCCTCGATATCCAGCCTGGATGTCTGCTCTCCAACCCCTAGCTGTGGTAGGCAGAGAGGGAACAATTACCTTTTCCTATGCAAAATACCCCCCTCTCCTCCTTGCTCTGTGAAATGTGAAATGGCCATGCAGGTCCAGCTTGCTGGGGGAGCTCCATGTGGTGGCCCAGGAGACCACCACACAGGCTCTGCCAGGGAACCTTTAGGGGCATAAAGGAGGGTGCTTTCCTAGTGTATTTATTGTGACAGGGTATCAAGTTTTCCTTAAGCTGATTTTACTTGAGAGTTAATAAACCTAAACTGGTTAGTGCAGAGGAAATTCTAAAGGTTTAACTTTTCTCAAAGTGTTTGTAGAACCCAAGGAAAGACAATTTGCAGCAGCAGGGTGAGTGTGCTCTAAATTAACATTTCAGCAGTAGCTGAGGAGAGGCAGGATGCTTAACATACCTAAAAACCAAGCCTGATGATATGAGAAAAGCTGGATGTATCTTCCTGCCCCTTTTGATAGACACGCAGGGCAGTTTGTAGCTGGAGAAGCAATCTTGCAGGCAGCGACAGCTTGGCTGGGGAAAGGGCTGATTTATCAGCTTGCTACTCTGCAGATCTTAGTGATGGCTCTGAGAAGACACTTTTGGCATTTTAACAATTTAGGGGACACAGCAGCTTCAGCAACACCTTGGTTGCCAGCCATGCTAACTGCAGCAGGGGTTTCTCTGATGTTAATCTGGTTTAGTGACTTGTAGCCACTGGTCATATTAGGGCAAACTCACATCCCTGCACCTGCTGGCTGCTCTCTTGCTAGCACAGGTTGACATGCAGGCAGGCTCCTCTGTTTTCAGATTGGAGGTCTTTGCATCATGTTCCCAAAACAGGGACAGCTTCAGTATCAGCATGGATCCATCTGGGCTCCTCAGGGACAGCACCAGTATCAGCATAGATCCATCTGGGCTCCTCAGGTCATGCCTGAGCTATCTCTCCTGGGTCTCTGCCTCTGCTCTTGCTCCCAAGTGCTGGTGGAAAGGTATCAGCAGAGGACAGACCAAGACCCACAGGCTGCTCTGGCCCTGTGCTGGGGCTGTGTGCTCACGGGGCAGCAGGTCCCAGCAGGTAGCTCCCCCCAGCCTGCTGGGCTGCAGCCACCTCTGGCACAAGAAGAGTATCTCCAAAAATAGACCGAGGCACATCAGATCCAATCCATCAGTCCCCCACTCCTCGTTCCCTGCTGGGCTTCAGGCAAAGCAATGCCTTGGTTTCTTGGTCTGATTTTTGCATGCCAGGATGGATTCAGGGTACTGCTTTAATTCCCTGGCTCCCGAGGAGGCACGTACCTTTCCTGCAGTCCTGGGGGCATCTGTGAAGCCAGACCATTACCTCACCTTTGACACTTCAGTTTCTGCAGAAATCTCCTCTCTGTTGGCCAGAGACAGGGACTGGACAAAGCCCAGAGGTCTCAGCATGCCAGCTGAAGGCTGATGTGGAATCTCATGCTGGTTTTGTGCATTCTGGGTGAGACTCTGCATGAGGAAACTGCGTGGCAGCCGGAGTCACGGACCACAGACCAAATCCTGCTGGTGATTCAGCACCGAGCTCGCGGGCAAATGAAGGTGCTGAGGAACCAACTCATTGTCTTCCTCAGAGACCCTGACCTGGTTTGAGTTAGAACAATGCTGCTGTTCAGTGATTTCACTTCTCAGCTGTCTCTTCCCACTGCACTTTCTGAAGTTAACAGTGTATTTTTGCAGTGGCTGCTCCTGGCAGTGATAATGCTCCATGGCTACAGGTACTACCAAGGGTTGGGCTGTGCATAAAGGCTGTGGCTAATACTGGCTCCTGTGCAGACCAAGGTCACTGCTAAACCTGGCGTGCCATGTCTGGGGTGCAGAAAGCAGAAGGCCACACCTGCAGGGAGGAGGGGACAGGACAGGTGACCCCAAACTGACCAGTGAGGGATTCCATCCATACACATCATACTCAGTACAAGGCCCTTTGGGAAGGGTGAGGGGTTAACAGAGAGCATCCACCACTCATCTAGTGGAGGCTCAACCCTAAGCCTTGACACGTGCCACCACTCAAACCCAGGGAGCCTTTTGTTGCACACTATTTATTCTGAATGAGGAGTCACCAGGTGACAATGCCAAGCAATGTCACAGTTACACACCTACAGTCACCTACCAGCAACACCCCACCCATGAGACTGAAATGAAGGCAACACACCGAGCACAGCTGCCCAGCAGAAGCACCAGATGAGGGCTGCACAACACTGAGGTAAACTCTTCCAGTTGCTTCAAATGAAGCAACTTGTTCCCCTTCCAGCCCCTGTGCAAGCAAACAAAAGAGATATCGGCAGGGCCATGGGACATGTGAGACTGGTGGTGGCAACTTCACCACATCACTGAGGTACTCGTGGTGCTAGGCAATTAAAAATACCCTGTGATCCTACAGGGCATGAGCCAGGGCAGCAGAAGGATCAGGTCCAGGAAAAGCTGGCCAAATGCCACAAACATCTCCCTACAGAGATATGCTCCCAGAACCATACCCCTATGAAGATAGCCCTTCTCAAGAGCCACTTCTTGGAGGCCTCATCCTGCTTGGTCTGAGAGAGATACTGTCCTCCAGGCAGCTGGGCCAGCAGCCAGGGTTGACATGGTGATGATTGGGAACAATTCCAGAGAAATTTAAAATGCCAGGGAAGGGGTAAAAACTATTAGATGAGATCACTCAGCTCTTTAAAACCACTCACAAAACCAGGGCCAGATTCACTCAAATGCTTTTCCAAGTGGGAGCTGCAGGTTTGAAGCCATAAGGGTCCTGAAGTGTGGGTGGTGCTGGGAACCCAGCATGGCTGTGTGATGGGGAAAGGGCCTTCCAAAATGCTCTCACCAGTCTCCCAGTGGTGTAAACACTACTGGTGTGGAACACCAAACCCACTGAAGGGTTTCTGAACACAAACCAAGGAGACAACTCAGGAACTGTCTGACATCTGGCCTTAAGGGCTCAAAGTGAGTAATTTTTGAGGCAATGAAGACTGCTCTGTGGCTACAACCATCTCACCACCCCTTTTGGCTAACAGCTGAGAAATCCTGAAAGGCTGGCACTTATGTACCACAGTATTTAACTTCACAAGTGTTTATGGAGTCTACAGTCCTTACAGTTCATGATCTGTCACTTAAAATTCTAGTGGGTCACTCTACACCAGCCATTCAACGTAAACTGTGGGATCCCTCGGGACAAATTCTGCTCTAAAAATGTTTTTTTCTAGGTTACATCTTGCAAACAAGTTGTTAGTAAGAAAGAACAGGCGTGTATGTGTATTTCACATGCAGCCCTATTCAGTCAATTTTTAAAAACTCAAAGCTGAATATGCAGTGGCCTAGTGGAGACCTTATGGATGCCCTTCTCATCTCCTGCTCACTCATCACTAAACCCAGAATCCTGTTGGCATCCCAGTAGAGAAATGTGTGGTTTAGATACAAAAATCCATCCTTGTGTTGTGGGGAAAAAAAACCAAAACAAACAAACTCCAGGTCACTTAAGACTATTGAGAAATTTTGGTTGTTCCTCCCCTCTTGGTAAAAGTGTTTCTCCACCAATCTTCGGACCCTTTTTCTCCTAGAAACATGAACCATGGAGAAAAGAAGTTAAATGTGTGGTAAGATAAATCTCAAACTTTGACAGAAGTTGTGGTAGGGCTAAATGAACTGACTAAATATTGACAGACTAGGAAACTTGACATTTAGAGTTCTTAAAATTTTGGTCAAAAGTGAAGTCCCCACAGTTAAATAAAACAAAGCTTCAAGAACACAAAGCAGGAAGTCCATTAAAACACAACCTGCAGGTACTTGTAAGTACCTGACAAAGCACAGAGCTCTTGGTTTTGCTGGGGCCTCACAAGGGCATTGAAGCAAAGCATGGGACAAAAGCACCAAGAGAAGTAAGCAGCCAGTGCTGAGGTGCTCAGAAGCTGCTGGCTCACACTTACCTTTAGCATCCCATCTCTCTCCCACTTGAAGAGGCCACAGGTACTGAAAGATGAAGATGACAGGTGAGGACCACGGTGCTGTGGGTTTGCTGCACAGCATGAGGGGATCCAAAACTAGCCGCCCACCTTTCCCACACTGCTTAGCACAGGGGCTAACGTCCCCACTTTACAACACTGTTATGTGACCACCAACTCATGACTTGGGAATGGACAATAGGAAAGCCCCAGTCACTACTTCACGAGGCTCATTTCTTACCTGCAGTGCTTTTTTGGGAGCCTGTGGAGGGAAATAGCTCGGCTCCCACAAGGGCATTTGAAAAATCGCTTGATGGCATCGTGCCAGTGGTAGTTGTGGTTGTCCTGCACACACGTCTCCAGAGCCTTGAAATAGGTGTAGTTGCACTGTCAGGGAGGAGACAGGGCTGTGAGTGCTTCACCAGCATGTGACACCTCTCCTCTGGGTCAGTGACAGAAGAAAGCATCTCTGCCTTCTCCCATCCCGAGATCACTGCCCCAGAGTTGGTCACTGCTCCTTCTACTGCCATCCTCCCCTCTTTGCCACCAGAACCTCATGGGACACACAGCATGGGCTGGGCTCAGCAACAGGCACAAGGAACAAAACTGTCTCCATTTGATCCCCACACTGACCAAGAGTGAGTCCACAGCTTGGGCCAGCATCACTCTGCACAGTCCACACCCCACTGCCCTGCTGTCACCCTGGCTCCCCCTCACTCACCGTTTTACACGTCACAACTCGACATTTCAATTCTTTAATGCTCCTCATCTTCTCTTCTATTTCTTCCTTTTTCACCAGTGGCTGAAAGTATTGCTCCTGCAGCTCAGCCTCAGCCTGTGGGGCCACACAAGAAGGGTTGTGAGGAGGCAAAGGTGGGAGAAGCCACTCCATAAATGGCCTGAGGACAAATTCCTACAAGGTCTGCTTGAGGTAGGCTGCAGGCTGGGAGCCAAGGAAACACCAAATATCTCTTGCTTCAAAAAATCCATACAGTGCACATGCTGTGACTCATCACTGAGGTGAGCCCCCTCTGGGACGTGTGGGTGGGAGGGTTTAACAGAAGCATGGACCACTGGAACCAGCACACACCTGGGAGGACAGGGCAGAGAGGTCAGGTAGGCAGGTGTAAAAAATTGTTCTTGGACAAAATATTACTCTTCAGGAGACCTTAATGCAACTAGGACCTCATACCAATAAGATGTGTCCAAGACAAGAGCTCTGTGCCATGGGAGCTGCTGTATCCCTGGGAATATGCTCAGCCAAGAGCCTGATGGAAGAAACCCAACCTCTTAGCTCTTCAGGGCAACCACTGGCATTTCACAGGCTCCACAACTTGCACGAGTCCCAGATGAAGGTGGCATCTGTCTTTATGTGGCCAAGATGTCAAGAAACAAGGGACAAAATAGGCACATGGATAATCTGGTTTTAAGGCAGAAGGATTTCTTTGATCACCCACTAACCAGGAAAGTTCATTGATTCTTCCAAACATACCAAAAACAATGGCAAGTTGACTTTACCATGGCGACAGCAATACTGCTGGCTTGGAGGCCCTGTGCCCTACAACATGTTTGGGTGCCTGCTTCATCCCCTGAGCTCTCAGTCAGGGCTGGATTGAGGCCATACCTCTTTCAGGACATCTGTGTGCTTGGACTTGGCATTCAGGATTTTCTGGAACTCTTCTGACTCCAGATAGGCCAGCTGCTCACGTCGTTTCTTTTGGGCAGGCTCCAGTTCATCTGTATCTAGGGAGACAAAAAGGCTCAGTCCTACAGAGATCAAGATCAAAACCAGGTTGTGATCTCTATCTGTGATCACTGCAGGAGATTTTGGAAGCCTCAAGTCTCTCAGGCAGATGTTTAGGTCAAACCAGCCTTTCATACTTCAGGAGAGCATGAAGCCAAGTTCAAATCTGGCTTCAGAAAAAATAAAAGTGCTTTTTTTTTTAATAACATTGCCTCTTCTCTCAAAGCTCTGTACTAGGAATTTTCACGTTACTCCCAGGGGAGCAAGCAGTGTTGCCTCCCTGACTGGTGGAGAAACTTTAAAGCAAATGAAGCAATTCATCCAAGATCCCACAGCAAATCACCAGCAGGCAAACTCGAGTTCCCACAGAACATTCAGATACCTTCCCAGGTCAGACTGTTTCTTGGCTTCCTGTGGTTAAGTCATCCATGCATTGCAGACGCTCAAGTGCCAGAAGGAAGGGAACAGAGATGAGGGCAGGGAGCTATCAGAGGTAACATCTCACACTCTCTCCACTGCATTAAGATTGTTTAGCCTTTGCAACAAATCCTTTAAGGTCTAAACAGTCCTGACTTGGCCTGGTTTTGGCAAAGCAATTAAATCCTTAACCCAGCAACTAGTGCTCTGTTCAGCAG
>NW_008582110.1:27603-38239 GCF_000691845.1 Merops nubicus
ATTCCAGGAGCTAATGTTACATACCATTGTCTGCCTCTGTACCTTGTGGCTGAGCAATGTTTTTCTCCACTCTTTCAACAATTTCTAGGACATCATCATCAGTTCTTTTCCTCTTGACACTGTTTGGGTCAGTTTTAGCAAGTATCTGGCCTTTTGCTCGTAGTCTGTGTATTGCAGCCAGCTAGAAAACAGGAAAGAGCCGTGAATGCTTTGGTGACTAGGCTGGCTCCATGGTCCTACTGCCAGAAGCACCAGAGGGAGTCTGTCAAAGGCAGGAGACAAGATCCACTGGTCTAAGGACTGAGCTGGCCAAAGAAAGGCCCAGTAAAATTCCCAGCTCTGCGGTACATCTAGTTCAACGCCATCACCCAACCTCTCTTGACTTCCCAAACCATAAAGATCAGTCCCCTGGGGATGTTACCAGGCTTGATACCTCTGCAGCTGTGCTTTAAATGCTTCACAAATCAGGAAGTTTTCCAGAGGAATCAAATCACCTGAGATTCCCACATAAATAGGTAATAATTGGAACTAGTAGGAAATTGCATACAACAATTCCTCTCTGTGCTCCCAGAAGGCTAAGACTCTTCCTTGCTGGAAGGGAAAAGTTAATTTGACAAACAGGAACAGATTTGTGCTAAGGAAAGATGCACTCTGTTCTGGCTAGAAACCAAAATCACCCAAACTCACGACACAGCAGAGCTAAACTAGTTTAGTTCACTGTTGCTTGCCTGACAAACTGAAAACACCCACAACACAGCACCAGCAATGCCAAAGAGCAAACACACACACAATTGGCACTCCTGGGATTTCCAGCACAAATCCCCTCCCTCTTCCCAGAGCTTAAAGGGTCTTCAGGCTTGTAAAACCAGCAGTAGCAACAGGCCTTGCTCTCCTTTCTCCTGTAAAAAATCACTTCAGCATGTCCCATCCTGGTCCAGGACCTACCCACAGCCTGATGCTTATGATATCTCAAACCCCCAAAACCCAAGAGCAAAAAGAGCAGCCACGGGTGGACAGAGAAGCTCTGTCCCACCTGCATGAAGTACAGGGACAGCCACACAGCTACTCCAAAATTATCTCCAAAGGGAATTTGCTCAAGGGGTGTCAGACCACGTCAGGTAATGAAGAATGGAGTCAGTTCCACTCAGAGAAGCTGCCAGCACACAAAGAAGTGTTTCTTCAGCAAAAGCTTAGCGTTGGGCTCATGACTTGAATGAGATCCCCTATCTCCCCACCTCTTCCCCCAGCCCTTTCTCAAGGGGCTGCTCTGTTCCCTGTCCATGCCCAGCTGGCATCTGCTGAAACTGCCAGTTGTGTCAGAGGCTTAAGTGCTGCTTGCCTTCAGAGAAGCTCAAGAGTGAATGCATGAGCATCACACACAGGAGACAGCTCACAACTCACTTCTGACCCGTTCAGGTGGGTTCTGAACCAGCAAGAGACACCAGCTCCAGCGGCCAAACGTCACACAAGACAGACCCTTCTTTAGCAGCTGCTCCAGTGCTCTGGAGGTTGACTACAGGCAGGATGGTAGCATGGACCTCAGAACTAACAGCTGCCAGGAACCACAGGTCCTTGTGTGCTATAATATAAGCCAGCCAAATCAGAAACTTCACTAACATCCCAGCTGAGCTGGTCTGTACCCGACTGAAGACTCCTCTGCTCCCACAACCCAAACCTGCCTCAACCTCCCCTTCTTAATACTCAAAAGATTAAAAGAGCTGTTACCTTCTTGGCTTCTGCCAAGCTGTCTAGCTTTGGTGTTGGAGGTGGAGACCTGTCAAAGAAGAGGATATCTTCTCCTTCTGAGAAGCCTGTGCCTAGCCTGGGCCTTTGAGGAGTTGACATTTTTGCAGCCTTGGGAAACTCTGCTCCAGGCACTGGGGAACGGAGCGAGGACTCTCTGGGAGAGGATGGCAAAGCAGGGCTGCCAGCCTTACTTGTGTTCTGGAGAAACCTTGTAAGACAAAGATAATCCACTGAAATAGGGACACACATCAAAGACACAGAAAGGTTTAAGGAACAGACAGGAGTGGAATGTGTGCAGACTGAGTTTTCACTAATTGGCCTTTTATATCTAGAAGATTATGCAGCAATTCAGGCACTCAGGAGAGGAAAATAGGACTGGTAAGGAACTCACTTGGTTGCTGAAACCAAGAGTGACTTGAAGATGTCACCAGGAGTCAATGAATAATTGCTTATCAAAACAAAAGCCAGAGAGAAGCACCAAATGGAGGTAGGAGGCTGGAACCAAAAGCACAAAAATGGGCTTCTGTTCAGAACAGGTAGTTCAGTAGTGGGACTCCTTGTCACAGGAGTCACATAAATGCTTAAGTTTACATAAGGTCATGGTGAAGAGGCTGGACAGGTTAATGAAAAAAAAACCCTTAACCTTCAAAGACATTGTGACAGACACCACTGCTAGCTTGGAAAGTCCCTGAAATACAGTGTTGTAGCCTGGAAGAGTATTTGGGGGAAGTATCACCATGATTGTGCCTAGTCTTATTATTCACCTTCAGGTTCTGTTTTGGCTGCTGTTGAGCCTTTTGAGGCTACATGGTACACCAATGTCTGTCTCACCCATGGTGCCTCTTCTGAGGTGGTTCTTAGGTTTGCTGACAAGATATGTAGAAAACACTTGGAAAATCTTAAGGTTCAGAAGACCCTTGCAAACCAACAATGAAGAGAACCAGGACTCAACACCAGTTTCTCATTCTCATCAGCCTCTTCCCATCATGCCTGCAAGCTGCAGGGCACTGTGCTGCACCATTTGGTTCTGGCCACTGAATACTGGAGTATTTCTATTGAAAGAAAGTCTTCATTATAAAACCTCCCACAGTTATACTTATGGCCACAATAACAGAACTCTTCCTGTGAAAATCAGTGTGTATTACCTCCTCTGAATCTCTTCAGATCGCTTTTTTCTAGCCTCCAGCAATTTCTGTTTCTGTTGCTTGAGCAGTGCTGAAGCAGAGATGGACTGGAAATTGGCTCCTTGCTTCTTTTCAGCATCTGGGGAAAAAAACCCAAACAAAACCAAAATAAAAAGCCACTAATGTTTGCTCAGAAGGAAGCTGAGTTTTTTCAGGAGTGGTTTTTCCTTCAGGCAAAGAGACAATACCTGTTTTGGTCCAGTGTTTGCAGAGGTTTCGTGCTCCAAAAGTTGGCTGTGACAGCAGTTCCTTGAACTCATCAGAACATTGCATGGGCCTCTTTGCTGTACCTGGAGCAGAAGAGGCAGAAATACAAGAGATTTGGAGCCAGGAAGGAAAGCAGACCTGACTTTAGAGATGTAGAGTAATCTAGGTTAGAAGAAACCCCTGGGGGTCACCTGAGTGAGCAACCCCCCCAAAGCAAGGCCAACTTCTACATTACATTTGGTTGCACAAGGCCTCATCCTCACAGAGCACATCACAAAGACATTTCTACCCCTTCAGCATTTTCATGAGTCAGTCAGTTCCTCATCAGCCTTGGCTGTCTATGGTGCTCCCACCATTCCCATTTTCAGAATGCTTGAAAGCCCTGAAGCCACCACAACTTATACCTGGAGAATTAAGAGCAGCTAAAAGCTAGAGACAGGACACACACTGTGTTGTCTGAAATGGAAGCAACTGAGGGAATCAAAAGATGTCAGACATTTAAGTGGCATCTAGAGCACAGAGTCTGAATAACCTTTCGTCTGCCCTCCACCAAACGTAAAGAGGTTGCAATATTAAGTGTTTTACAGACACAAAATGGAGGCAGAGAAGATTGGTGATATCCCAAAGGCTATGGAAGGAACAGGTTTTGAAGCTCACAGAAGAAATGCACTAGAAACAGGCTGGGTACTCAGGAGGTCCCCTGCATTGCAGACCTGACTGATTTATACTTAATATTCCTTGGAAGCTTTTGAGATTGACAGAAATCATTTATTCTAATCAAATCAATTCAATTCCCTGGTTCAGAGCTCCTAAAACTTCCAATTGCCATTAATCTAGCAAAGATCTTCTGTCATTGTCCAAAGACAGGAGACTTAAATCAGGGGCACAGATGAAAAAAAAGCCCAAGATGCACAGAGCTACACAGTTGCTTAGTTACATTTGCCTCACAGCTGTGATCTCAAGAGGGAAGAGTTCTGATCAATTGAGAGAGCATCCTGCAAGCAGCTCTCTCTGCAGCAAACCAGTTGCCAGATTCACTCAGTGAGTAACAGGGTCCTGGGACACATCTACACATCACACTGGAAATATCAGCAGGGTGAAGAGACTACAAGGGCAATTAGGTACCAATTTTCTGCCTCGTTTCCTGGACAATTGCATCAACTCCTCTCACGACCAGATTGGAGAGAGTGGTTTGAATCTTCTTTTTTGGTGCTGTAGCTGCTGCACTAGAAGGAGGAAACAAAACAGAACATCAGTTTTCCCACACTTAGAGCAAGGACAGGAGCTTGAACGCTAGCCCAGTGCTTCCACAAAACTCCATCCACACTAAAGGCTGCCCCTCTCCTGTCATCTCTCTGCCTTTAGGAAGGATGTGGATCTCAATCCAAATTCTAGCACAACGTTTAGGATCTCCCATTTCTCCTTGGGTTGAGGTATGTTTCCTAGCATTCCTTTCCATGCTAGTTATGAGATGCATAGTGATCTTCACACACAGGGTGTAGTAGTGTCCCCTCCTTCACACAGCATGACACTGTTATTAGTTCAGCCAAGGAGGAGAGGAGGAGATGATACAGAATACACCAAAGCTGGGACTAAACATAACGAGCTGATATGAAACACAGTAAGGATATGGCACCAAAAAATACTCATCTCAAGACTCAAATGCTTGGGATCTCATGATTGAATTCACTACATCTACTGGAACACAACACTGCCTGGCTTCACAACACAGGATTCATTTAGAGGTAAAAACACCCCTTACCACATCTTAACACTGACTGTTAAACCTGCTCTGTCAAACAGCAGCTCTGTTACCCCACAAGGGCAGGACAATTACACCAAACACGGGGCATTTATTCCTATTTGGTGAATGTTGTTAAGTCACAGAGTTCTCTAACTCAACAGAACCCCTCAGAGATAGCTTCAGGCTCACTTGTGTAGGGGAGGGAAATTCTATTGAAAAAACAAGGGAAATAAGTGTTTTTCCTTACACTGAGGCTGCATATGCTGCTGAAGAGACACCTCCGTAGTAAAACCCATCCTGACACAGCCTCTCCTTCAAACTGGGATTTTTCCGAGCAGCTTTTTTGGGAACACGGCCACCAGAGAAGGTGGATTGCAGGTCTGCCCGCTTGGAGCTGAGCTTCTTGTACTGGGACTGTATGTGGTACTGGCAGTACTCACAGTCGCTCTGAAAAGGAATGGGACAACACCTGGAGTTACAATTCACTTCATCCCTCTCACCCACGTGCCTCCTTCCACGGCTAACCTGAGGTGAGATCTCTGCTGCAGCACTCCAGCACTTGACCAGCTCAGCAAACACATGCCCATACTCCAGGCAAGGAAAACAAAACTAAAATGGGCCATAGTAATCACTGGAAAAACCCTGTGCATCAAGGAATTCCAAGGCTATTCCTTGGCTCCAGCCAAGGGATGTCCCAGATCCTATTGCCCAGATTCTGTACTCTTGACTCTGAACTGTACAACGTTCTCTTACTGGTATGAACACAAAGAAAAACTAACACTGGAGCAAGGTATTTCCTACCTTTGTTTCCAATTCATCAGTGTCAGCCTGAGGGAGTTCAGAACTGAGGACAGTGAGCCCACCAGTCAGAGACAGCAGGGCCATAAATGCACTCACCTGGGCTGGTCTGGAACATTAACCAAAAAACTAACTTCGTTCTTGTTGATACTCATCTGGCCCAGATTTGTAAAACTACAGTTACCCCACTATCAAATGTTTTTTGTCACTAAAGAGAGCAAATTTCTTCATGAGGTGGTTCTGCCAGGCAGTTTCTCTCTGTGGTGTGTTGCAGGTGGCCCTGTAGCATCTCACTGATACCAAGAGCCTTGTGCACAAGCCACCTCCTGGAGTGGGTCTGCAATCACAGCCTTGTTTTCTACAAGTACTTCTGTATGTGGCTTCCTCCTGTCCCACATACCTTGAGTTCCTCCCCAGTTCTTCATCCCTTTGCTTCCTCTCCTCCTAAAGTGCTACACTACTAACCACAACCCTCCCAGCTTGGACAGGGCTCCTTTCAGGTATCTTAACATCACCATGGCCATGGAGTGACATAACCCACAAGTCCTTTAGACAAGTACAAGTCAGTACTGTCCCTAAAAGAAGAATCCCAGCATATTTTTCTTCTCTTCTACAGTGCCCCACGTTCAAGGATAAATATTCTGGCAGTTTGCAGGCATGCTGGACCAGGGAGCTCACTGGGTTAAAACCACATCTGAAAACAACAACCATTCCCAAGAAAATCCTCTTTTTTTTATCTTGGATGAGTCCTCTGGTGCAGCACACGGAAGCTTGTGGCAGCAGAAGGGGGAGCAAAAGGGTGTGGAGACAAGTCATGGGTCAAGATGGTCAAGACCATCTCTTTTCACTGCAGCACCAACCTTGTGTTTCGGGAAGGACCATGCTGCTGCTACAGTGGCCATCACAGAGGCAGCTCCTCTGGGTTTCATTTCCTGGTTTCTGCACCCATTTCATTTAGTTCACATAATCATTAAATCATTAAGGTTGGAAAAGACTTCCAAGATCAGCAAACCCACCCATCAGTCCAACACTACCAAGACCACTAAACCATGTCCTCAGGTGCCACATCTACACCTTTTTTGAACCCTTCCAGGGATGGTGACTCTAGCACCTCCCTGGGCAGCCTGTTACAATGCCTATTCACTCTTGCAGTAAAGAAAGTCTTCCTAATATCCAACCTAAACCTCCCCTGGTGCAACTTGAGGCCATTTCCTCTTGCCCTATCACTTGTTACTTGGGAGAAAAGACCAACCCCCACCTCACTACAACCTTCTTTCAGGGAGTTGTTGGGTGCAGGAAGGTCTCCCCTCAGCTGCCTCTTCTCCAGGCTGAACAACCCCAGGTTCCTCAGCCACTCCTCATAAGCCATGTTCCCCAGGCTCCTCACCAGCTTTGTTCCCCTTCTCTGGACCCACTCCAGCCCCTCAATGTCTTTCTTATCCTGTGGCACCCCAAACTGGACCCAGTACTCAAACTGTGGCCTCACCAGTGCTGAGTCCAGATGCACAGTCACTTCCCTACTCCTGCTGGCCACACTATTTTTGATAAAGGCCACGATGCTGTTGGCCTTCTTGGCCACCTGGGCACACTGCTGGCTCCCCTTCAGCCAGCTATCCACCAGCACCCCTAGGTCCTTTTCTGCCTGGCAGCTTTCCAGCCACTCATCCCCAAGCCAAGGGGGTTGTTGTGACCAAAGTGCAGGACCCAGCACTTGTCCTTGTTAAACCTCATACAATTGACCTCAGCCCATCGATCCAACCTGTCCAGATCCCTCTGCTCTGCAGAGCCTCTTGACCCTCAAGCAGATCAACACTCCTGCTCAGTTTGGTGTCCTCTGCAAACTCATCCACACCATTGGTAAAGAGACCGGCCCAAATATGGAGCCCTAGGGAACATCACTTGTGACCAGCTGCCAACTGGATTTAACTCTGTTCACCACAACTCTCTGGGCTCGGCCATCCAGCCAGTTTCTAACCCAGCAAAGAGTCCACCTGTCTAGGCCATGAGCCACCAGCTTCTCCAGCAGAATGATGGAGGAGAAGTTACAAGTAAAGATCCCGAAACAAGTCAAAGAGTTGGAGCATCAGTGGAAAATCAGCAGCAGATTTTTAGCAACAGCTCAGGGATGTCCTAAGTACGGAGATACAGACCAGGTTCACAATCTGTGCACAAGGATCACCGTTCTTCTTCCTGGCTTTGCAGGTGCCCAAGTCAAGAGCTTCACCCATGAGAAGGATCTTCTGGGGATGGTCCACAGACAAACACACCTAGAAAGAAACAGAACATGCTCTGAAGAGGACTGGATGGGCTTCTCTCTAGATGTCAGACTGGACTGGCTCTGGTCCAGTTTGGGACCTCTGGTATTAACAATGCAGTTTTAAAATGCAGGCCTGGTTTAGGAAAGCCACATTTCCTGTTCAGATTGGCAGAAGGTTCAGTGTAAAAAAGAAAAAAGGTACTCAACCAAAGGTACCAGATGTTCTGTCTGTAGGTAAGAAACACTTTGAGAAGTCAGTGTTAATGTAGTTCTAAATGTGTACATTTCAGCTCAGAAGAGCCACTACTAACAGTTAAATACAGCCTCACATTAAATTTGCTGTCCTTCTACTCACCAACAGGACTTGCTACTGCTTATTCATGCTAATTTAAGCAATTATATAGCTTAATAGACAATTAATGAGACTCTTAATTTTTCCATTTGGAAAACTTAAAATGCAAAGCACTACATCACCAGCTATGAGACTGAAATGCCCCTTGACAGAAGTCAGTAAGAACGGTTTCCATTCCAAAGCAATTAAAAAGATATTAAAAAAAATTAATCTATTAGCAAAATGAAGCCACCTTAAGTGTTTTGATACATACAGAAAAGTAATTCATCGTGTTCTGCATTTATAAGTAATTGATTAAAGAAGCAATTATTATGTATCAACTTACTACACATAATACACCTTTTTTTAATAAATCAAATATTGCTGCTTCTCACTCCTGATTTTGGAACCAGAAAACATTCTGCAATCACATCTCATGCTTAAATTAGAAGAGAGAAATGAGCTTCCCCACCTTTTTTAGCTTTGAGAGACCTGTAAGTTGACACAGGCATTGCACTGAAGTAGCTGAATAGACTAATGGATAAACACTCCCTACATTTGTGGAAGAGCTGACTGCCACCAAGAGCAGATTAAACACTCTAATAGACCCTGGGTTTAGAAGTGTAATAGGACTTCTTGAAATTCAGTCTTCTAGAAGACCAGGAGCAAATACACACCATGCAAATACCTGAATGCAGTTCAAACTGTTTAGGCAGAGTGCTGTAATTTCAGCCTGAACCTGTGTTATAAAGCTAAATCTCACGCAGATATGAGGAAGTTCAGCTACAGGTTTTTATCTACAGCTGATGGGCAAGTGAAAAATCCTCTCACCTCATCCGAGCCTTCCTTAGGCTTCATAGGATTGGCGTTGAGCAGCCCGATGACCGTGCCTTGGTCTGTCTTCCAGTGCTCCTTGTGGACATCCCCAAACAAGAAGAGGGAGACACACTGACCCAGGTCCCGCAGGTCGTTCAGCCGCCAGATGCTGAAGGTTCTGCCCTGGAGAGACATTTGCTTTGCTTTCAGCTCTCAGCACAGGGACACTGACCACAGCCCCTCCTGCTCTTGTTTTTGAAGTTATGCTGATTTTCCATGCTGGCATTTATCATGTAACAGTGGATGAACGGATTTAGACAGACCTATGCCCTGGCTACATTTCTTACATTAGTGCCTGGCACAGTTGCACCAGAGAAGCTTCTGAACTAGTCAAAGACCTAATCAGTTTCCCAGGAAAGATGACCAGCATTCCACTTGGACCACACAAGGCACGCAACAAAGTTACTTACATTATTTGTGCTCTGAGGGGTGACCTTCTTCACTATGACTCCAAATGTTACCCAGTCTATTTCCTCCAGATTTTCTGCAGCAAGTTTGCTCTTTAGCTGGGACAGTCGGATGAGCTTCCGGTTCACCATCTTCCTCTCCATCTCAGCTGAAGACACCCGGGGTTTTCTACAGCAAGGGAAAGCATGGAAAAGAGAACACATCCACTGGCATAAATGGACAGAGAATCAAAATCATCCAGCATTCTCCTGGGGAGACAACATCTGGCTGCAAAATGCCTCTGTGCCTTATTTCATCCCAAGGTGACTTGAGATGACATCCTTGGGTTCAGGACACCATTCAGTGTCAGGAAGCTACAGCTCAGCCCCGTGCTTGCATGAACTGCTTGTTTCAGGAATGATGGAGTATGGAAACCCAGCCTGGTTTCTGGTGAGGAGACACCGAGTATCCAGAGACCTCTTGTGGCCACAGAGAGCATAGGGATCGTGAATGGCTCCCGAGGCTTCTCCGCGTGGAGCAAAATGTCCTCAAGTGGAGCTCAGCTGGGCTTTGCACATGCCCACTGCTTCCCTCCTCCACCACTGAGGACACCCTGGGCAAGGCTCGGCTAATAAAATGACTGGGGCTTTTTGCTGGAAAAGAGGTCAAAACAGAAATATGGCAATAGGCCCAAAGTTGATGTTACATATTTACCAATCACAGAGACAATGCTGTGGCTTTCTGTTACATCCCCTAATGATGAACGACTGTCTGACATGCTTCAGTGATGTGTACACAGAGATCTGCAATCCCACCCTCTGCCCACCACTCGTGTGACTAGCACCACAGGACCTTGGACTGCTGGAGGTTGATGTCCTCCAACAGAGCTCAGTGCTGGGCTGCTGACCTTAATCTCAGTCCTGAGAAGGTTTCCACAGACACTGGCTGAGTTGTTGCACTGGAACACGCAGGCATGTGAGGAGTCTTCTCTCTGGTCACTGTATTGGGTGTGTTCCCTGTGGCAGACTTGAGAGGCTGGAACGCCAGACTGAGGACCTGCTGAGGAGGAGGAGTCTTCTTCTCTTCAGCAGGGAAAAAAGGGAAGA
>NW_008582110.1:38270-42054 GCF_000691845.1 Merops nubicus
AAAATCTTGATAATGAAAGAAAACTTCTAAATAAAAAATAACACTAACTTACACTTGACCAGAGACAGAAGTCTGTATAAAGCACCTGAGAAGGTGTAAAAAAACCCTGTCATATCTGTACCAGGCTGGTCTCCCAGTTGGCTGGGAACAGACGGGCAGCTCCAGATCAGTCACATGTAACTCAAGGAACAAGTTCTGCCTGGTGAAGAGCTTTCCAGAGCAGCTCTCATTTTCCAGGCAAGTCAAACTGTAGGATACACAGATGCAAGCTAGACTGCTGTCAGTGTCCAAGTTAACCACAGCAGTACAGAGCACAGCACCCATTGCATGGAATACAACAATTTTGTCTATAATAAACACTGCTCCTCTGTGACCAGACTGCTGCTGGTGCACCAAGCAGTGTGAAACTGCCCAGGGTGTGTCTGCGCTGCTGCTGTGAACCCGGAAGGGTTCTGACAAACAGCAGCACACTGTGGTGAGAGGCAGACTGAGGAAGGTACCTGCTGAGGATGCTCTTGATTTCTGGAGTCCTCGCTTGGCTGGCGGTACAGGATTGTCCAGCTGGGCTGAGAAAGATGGTGACTCCTGCAGCTTCTGGACTTTCCTTTCCTTTAAAGGTGGACAGGGAGATTTACCTGCTCAAGAAAAGAAAAGAAAAAAAAATAAATTAAGAAATCTCAGGATCTGGGCTGAAACACTAAGCTGCACTCGTAGCTCCAAGCTACATTTGGTATTCTCTGAATACTGAAACAAGTAGAAGTCAATTTTCTCATATAATTTTATTACTACACCAAACATGCTACAGCACCAAACCCAGCTGTATTTTCTAGGTGTACCAGCATCTGCCAGTAAGAAGGGACACTTCCAGCAGAAGACTCTGGAGCACTTCAGGCACAAAAGCTGCCCCATACAGAATTAATCCCCAGTGCAGACAGGAAAACTGCAGCTCACTGATTTAGTCTGTAGGTGCAGGAAACAGCCTGTGTAGGAATACACCAGACCACCCTTCCTCCTTTCTGCTCAGTACCCACTTCAGGATTACCTGGAGTCTTGCATATAAATTGCACATTGGTAGGACAACGAATCAAACTCATTTAATAAGCCTCATTACCAGGCGTTTTCTTCTCAGGGCCTGAACTGGATTGCTGCCCAATAGCAGTCTTCTGCAACTGCTCCTGTAATGTCTTCATCTGCTCTTGCAATTTTCTCAGCTCAGCTAGGAAGGAAAGAGGAAAACAATTAAGACAGTGGGAAGACATTGCAAACAGGGATTGATGAGATCTCTGGAACTCTGGCAGTTTTACTACATCATAGGAACTGAGAAAACAAAGACTAGAGCCACAGGACAGATTTATTTGAGTATTCCTCACAGTGAAGGGACACTTCTCCAAAAAGCCTGGAGCTGACTTCTCTCATATAAATATCTTACTTGACCCTGGTATGTTCCTTGCCATGTTCCACCCTGGCTGGTGTGGCAGAACCTCCTGCCAACAAGTCCTGGGGGGAGGGGGAAGCTGTGCTGGTGGACGATGCCAGGATGACAGCCCTGAAGGCTGAAGCAGCACAGCTCTCCATGAGACCAGTAACAGGCACACAGGCAGCCTCTGTCCTGTCCTGCTCAGCAGAGACAATTTATTTCTTCTGTCTCACCAGTCCTTGATCTTTCTTTTGGGAAAATAGGTTTGGAGAGTTTAGCCACTGAGTACTGAAAACTGGACTTAAAAGGTTTCACAAGGACTTTCTGTATTTCCCATCTGAGCACCACCCTAAACTGAGAAGTAGCAGGCCCCACCTTCTGCACATTAGCTCTCTAAAGACAAGATATGCAAAATAAAACAGATAAAAGATGCTGTTACAGAAACCTTGCAGTTCTTGGTTGGTCTTCTCTTTTGCCTGACTAAGAGCTGAAGTGGGGACAGTTTCCTCTGCCTTCTCCTCTTCCAGAAGATCATCTACATCTCCAAACAGTGTAGCCAGGTTCTCCTTCTGTTCATCAAGTATATTGTCCTCAGCATCGACCTCCTCACTGTAGGATTCATCATCTTCTGCATCAAAGAGCTCATCATATTCATCTGGTTCTCCCCCCTGATCCTCTGGGGCATCTTCCTCCTCAGGAGAATTGCCCTCCTCAGCTGCCTCGCTTTCATCCAGAAGGGAAGCCAACATGTCCAGGTCATCATCAGCTAAGGCAAAAATTAAATTCAGTGTTATTTCTTTCCAGTTAGAAGGAAGCTGCTGTTGAATAAAACATCCATCATACTCTAATCACAAGCAAAAGCAAGTCAGAACAGCAAGTGGCATTCTTAAAAAACTACTTCAGCTTTGGCTAAAGGAAGCTAAAGCACCTTCATGCCATCTGTTTGGATGGAAATGTGGTTGCAGACACTCAGTTACAATCCAGGCTGGCTGGTCAGCAGAAAATTTGTAGGCTACTTAGTGCTGGCTTTTCCTCCTATGCAGCTGCTTGTCCAATAGCTGCTGTTACAAAGAAAAGCCTTGGGACCTGGAGAGGTGTAGCCAGGAGCTCTACAGAGACACGTGGCTTCTACCAATAGAAGCTGAAGAGGAAGATGCAAGGCAGGCAAGAAGGCACAGCCTCAGATATGCTTTGCCCAAGGAAGGGAATAGAGAGCGAAGAAACATGGATCAAAGGGACAAGTAATGGGAAAAAGAAAATCAAGTGTAGGGGAGAGAAAGTGAGGAATGGGACAGAGAGAAACTGAAATTCAGAACAAAATACCGAATTTATTTAGCCTTTGCTGCTGAAGAAAACAAAGCAAGGGAAGGGACAAAGCAGGTTCACAGAAAGATGACAACAATGAAGGCAAGGAGCAACCTCAACAGCCTCCACAGATGAAGTCAGTGCAACGTAATTTCCTTCACTGAGAGGTTTACCAAGTTCTCTGAACACTTGAAACTTTTAACTGACAGAATGGTCAGAAGACGACTTTCCTACTGAAAGTAAAGGAGTACTTTGCCCCTTACCATCCATGACTTCACCAGGATTTCTTCAAGAGCCCCTCAAGGAAAAAGTCTCTGTTATGGGGGGGAAAAACAGTGATCCTGTTAAAGCAGATGTAGCTCAACTAGAAATACACATTGTGTTCAGGCCCCTGATTTGATGGTTTGCAAACCACTGACTCATTTTTGTTTACAGCTGCAGATGAGGACTCCACTAGATTTAAAACCTTCAGGTACATTTTGTACATCTAAAGTCTGACCTATGCTGAACTCACTGCAGCATAAGGGCACTACTTTTAGAAAAAGAAAAAAAAGCCCATAACAGACACAGCTTTTAAGAAATGCCAACCACTTTCTAGTAAAAACCATTTACATATCATCATTCCTGTATTATAACCATCACTAGCATTTAAGTAAAGCAAATCTTCCAAAATGGATTCAGCCTTCATTTCAAAAATGAGAGAAGGTAGCTGGGTTTCACTCACTCCTCACAACACAGCTCTTCTTGAAAGCATATGTTCTGTATTTCTCACAGCTCCTCTGCTTCACAGACACACATCCATGAAAAATAACCAGCGCAGGCAGACACAAATGGCTGAAATAACTGGACAACACAAAGCCCTTGGGAGGAGACTACTCACAAACCCAAATTCGAGCCCTGTGCTTACAGGTCTTCCTGCTGCACGGACTTTGCTTTCACCATAAACTCCACTTTTAGTAGTTCTCTCCGTTCTCTTCCTCCAGAATATTAATTTTCGGTGAAGAACGGAAGACGACTCAAGAGGCTACAGGAGCGGGCGCGGGCAGTGACCAGCACCGGGCC
>NW_008582111.1:0-4403 GCF_000691845.1 Merops nubicus
AAAATAGACTATGTACAAATATACAAAATGTTAGTACCGAACCCACCTCCCTCCTGATGGCAATACACCACCGTCACCCCTGGCTGGGGAGCTGCCTCCGGGGAGAGGGTCCCAGGCTGGACTCGGCCACAGCCCGCCGCTCAGTTCAGGAACACAGAGCTCAGGACCAAAGGAAGGGTGGATGAAGTCCTCCTTGGATGATGGCCAATGCAGCAGGAGCAGCCAGCAGCCCAGCAGCAGAAGACGGAAGAGAGAGAACAGAAGGGGTGATGGAAGGGCTTGCCCCTTCCCATCCTTCAGCTTCTACTGGGTATGAGGGCTGTGGGATGGAACACCCCACTGGTGAATCCTGGGGTCAGGTATTCTGCCCGCTCCTCTCCGCAGGTGTGGGGTACTCTCTGCCCCCCTCCATGTGGGATCCAAGCTCAGCGGTGGTCTTGGTCTGCACACCACTCCCTGGCAGTAACTCTAAACGTGAAGTCTTATCACTGTTAAAACCAAACAGTTTATGAAAATGCTGCTAACATCAGACAGGAAAAATTAATTACAAGAGTTTTAGCTAAAAAGTAAAATCATTGAACAGAACCAGCTCTGTTTTACCCCAAACCAGGACACATTCTATCATAGAAGTCCATCAGACTAGTCAAACAGGATTTTCCCTTTGTGAATCTGTGCTGACTACTTCTGATAACTTTCTTTTTGTCCATGTGCCTAGAGATGACCTCCAGCAGGAGCTGTTCCATTACCTGTCAAATACACCAAAAAGCACGTATAAGCAAGGTGTCCATAAGAAAATGGACACAATCAACTGGTTGATATAAATGACAGTGTAGAGAGAATTCCTCACTGGATATAGGGTAGCATTTTAGTTACGGTTAGTGCTGGCAAAAAGCACTGCACTGACTTCAGAGCAGTGAGTGATTTGGTTTATCCACAAATTATAATTTCTTTTTCTTATCATCACCTATGAAATGCAGCCACAGGTACCAACTCTGCTTTAGCAATTTCCTTCAGTGAAGAGCAAGTTCAGGCTGCTTGACACCTTTCCAGAGGAAATTATCTATTTTAGCGTGGATTGAGGTCCACTGAAGAGTCTTTATATCTGCCAAAGAAGCTTCCTGGCTACTGACCTGTGCTGTCTTTCAACAAGTGACCTCAGAGTGACTGTCTCTGCAAGCTACCACTCTAGTGAGCTTTACCTTCAAAAAGACTTTTTCATATTGAAATTAGGCCAGGTTGTGTTGTCAGTCAACACACATGAAACAAAAAACAAGCATAAGGAAAAATAATGTGAGCTTGTTCTTGTTTTGTGTTCTTTTTTGTTTGTTTGTTTGTTTGTTTTTGTTGTTGCTGTTGTTGCTTTTTTTGCTTGTTTGGTTGGTTTTTGTTTTGTTTTTTTAAAGGGATATCCTTGTTTTCTGTTCCATTGTACTAGGGTAAGCAGGGCGTTGCTCCAATAGAGCCAATAGAATTTCTTTTGACCTGCATCCCATGTAACTGGGGTCAGAGTTTTGCCTGCAGAATGCTATAATAGCAGAAGTAATGGAAAGTACAAGTGCTGGCTGCTGCTTTTCTCAACGGTTAACCACAGATGCCAAAACATGTAGGCTACTAAACATGGAATTAATTTGCTAAATAGACAACACACAGCATAGCTGAAACAATTCACTAAAACAAAACAAAATAAAACAAGACAACCTGCCTAACTCCAAGGCCATTAATATGTGGAAACAATAAGTTAAATCCATTACATTCTTCATTTGGAGACAGAAAATGTTTTTTTCCCAAAAGACAGAACTAAGAAGGATATATTCATTACATTGTTGAAGTAAAAATCATTCAGCAGAAAATATAGGTAGTACAGCTGATGAACAAAGTAGATTCTTAATCTTTTTTTTTTTTTTTCTAACCAAAACATTTTTTTCTTTCTGTCCCTTCCTTAAGAATATAAAAGGAGCAATACTAATTTCTACAGCTAAAAAATCAGAAGCAGACAAACAAAGAAACAAAAATTTCACATTAACAATTTTACTGTATCACACTATGACAATATTATACAGACTTTAGACAGACAACCTGGACCAAGTTCATAACCTCCCCTTCAGAATCAATCTCAATTGCCACTAAAATAAGAGAACATTACAGTGCCATAACAATGACTTTATGAAAGGGATTACACAGTATGAACAGTCATAACTCCATCTCATTGAGAATGACAGTTCCAATCATTCAGAAGTAGAAGTAGTAATGCTGAAGTAACGCTTGGGTATTGCAACACACAGAAATAATACTAAAAGGGAAATGTGTCTTGACGAAAGGTCTTATGTCACCCATGAACTGAAGCTTACAAAAACAGTTCTCAAGCATACTGCATGCATTGCCTTTAGCTGTTCTGGACCTGCTTTAAAAGAGGAGGCAAAAGCAACTTATAGTCCACTCTATCTGATTCTCTTGTCCTTCTATTTTATGTACAGGAAATGTAATAGCTGAATTTACATGCTGAATTAATTTATGGAATTTTACAGTCATGTTCACAAAGTGTTTTTTTTTTTTTATCTTAAAGGAGCTGCAAGTATGTATGCGCATACTAGATGGTAATAAATTATTTCATACCCAAATCAAAAGTTTTCTTTGGAGTAGTTTTATGTAAAGTTCCCATCAAGGCTACATTGAGTCTCCTGGTTTTGCCACAACAACTGTGACAAGCCGCTGTGGTGGATGATAAGCCCAAGACACTTTCATCAATAGTTGACTAATAACAATCAAGAATAAAATTTACAGAACTAAGCTCAAGTCATGGTTATTCCAAGGCTTGGCAAAAATTACTTTCTAGATGAAAACAGTAAATAACCAGACTACAGAAGATTATGACAGGAAAAGCTTACCATACCAAAGTAAAGTTTGAGCTCAGGTTTCTCCAGGTTTGAGTTCCGTGATGGATGCCATACAAATGTTCTTAATAACACTTCATGCCTGTAAATAGTAATAATAATGAATGCCTGAAAATATGTTAAATTAACTCCAGAGAACAAAATAAGTCTTCTTAACCAGCAATGAGTTCGGGCAAACAGTCCATCATTCCTGCATCCAAATTAATGCATCCAAGATCAAGGTCAAGATTTTGGTCCTAATTTTCACAGAATTGGTCTGAACTAGCACATATACCTTCTTGATCTCTGTAAGCATAACACAATAAAACCCGAGGAGATGGAGCCATAGAATCACAGAATCATTAAGGTTGGAAAAGACCTCTAAGATCATCATGTCCAACCATTAACCCAACACTATCATGACCACTAAACCATGTAATCACTTACCACATCCACACGTTTTTTTGAGGATCTCCAATGATGATGACTCCACTATCTCCCTGGGCAGCCTGTTCCAATGTCTCACTAGACTTTGAGTAAATTCTTCCTAATATCTAATCTAAACCTCCCTTAGTGCAACTTAAGCCCATTTCCTTTCCTCCCATTGCTAGTTACTTGTGAGAAGAGATCAACATTTACCTCACTACAACCTTCCTGCAGGTAGTTGTAGAGAGCAGAGGTCTCCCCCAGCCTCCTCTTCTCCAGGTTAAACAAACCCAGTTCACAGAATCAAAGTATCATACAGGTCGGAAAATACCTCTAAGATCACCAAGTCCAACCATCAGTCCACAACTACCAGCAGCACTAAACCATGTAATTAAGTACAATGTCCAGACATTTTCTGAACACCTTCAGGGATGATGACTCCACCACCTCCCTGGGCAGCATGTTCCAATGCTTCACCACTCTTTCAGTAAAGAAATTATTCCTAATATCTAACATAAACCATCTAATCATTCCCTGGCATAACTTAACCCCATTTCCTCTCATCCTATCACTAGTCACCTGGGAGAAGAGACCAACACCCACCCCACTGCAATCACCTTTCAGGTATCTGTAGAGAGCAGTAAGGTCTTCCCTCAGCTTACGCTTCTTCTGGTTAAACTATCCCAGTTCCTTCAGCCACTCCTCATAAGCCATGTTCCTCAGACCCTTCACCAGCTTTGTTGCCTTTCTCTAGACCCACTCCAGCATCTCAACGTCCTTCTTGTGATGTGGGACCCAAAACCGAACCAAGTACACAAGCTGTGGTCTCCTCAGTGCCGAGTACAGGGACACGATCACTTCCCTTGTCCTGATGGCCACACTGTTTCTGATACAGGCCAGGATGCTGTTGGCTTTCTTGGCCAACTGGGCACACTCCTGGCTCTTGTTCAGTCGGCTGTCCACAAACACCCCCAGGTCCTTTTCCATCAGGCAGCTTCCCAGCAACTCCTATCCAAGCCTGGAGTGCTGCCTAGGGTTGTTGTGACCTAAGTGCAGGACCTGGCACGTGAGCAGAGAAGACTAGTGAAGACGTGATTGGGTACAGTC
>NW_008582112.1:0-828 GCF_000691845.1 Merops nubicus
CAGGCTGGGTGTCAGGAAGGAAGGGGCTCTTCTCACTTGTACCTTGTGACAGGACACGGGGTAATGGTCACAAGCTGGATCACAAGAAGTTCCACCTCAACATGAGGAAGAACTTCTTTACTGTCAGGGGTCCCGGGCACTGGGACAGGGTCCCCCCGGAGGTCTCCTTCCTTGGAGACTTTTAAGACCCGTCTGGATGCGTTCCTGTGTGACCTGCCCTAGACTAGGTGGTCCTGCTCTGGCAGGGGGGTTGGACTCCATGATCTCTGGAGCTCCCTTCCAACTCCTAACATTCTGTGATTCTGTGAAAAAGGATTTGCATATAGGTTAATGGCTTGTACTGAAAGCAATTCTGAAAGGTGTGTTTGGTGCCTTATTTTTGGTGCCTTATTCCTGAAATGTGCCACATGCTAACACGTTAGTGCTCTGGGGTAGTATCTATTATTGTTATTTTCCAAATTAAAATAAATAGCAATTAAAAAAAATCAAGTTTTCCATGTTTTGGTGAGTACTTTTATTTGAGAAAATAAGTTATCAGAGGAGATGCTGTTTGTTTCTAATGAAGAACAGGAAAAAGCAAGTGCTGCTCTTGATTCTGAAATGTAGCAGACCTTTGGCTGGTTCCCTCTCTTCTGTGGGACAGAGACCTTGGAAAGATTTAAGAAGCACCATGGGGGTGAGCATGGTTAAAGAATAAATATTACCCGGTTCCTCTTCATTCAGGGATGTTTATTAGAAGCAGGAGTGTGAAAGACGGTTCAGGGCTGTTTGCATGAGACAGTGACAATTAGGTAGAGACTGACACTGCAGAAAAAGTAGAAAAGGTGG
>NW_008582112.1:840-1083 GCF_000691845.1 Merops nubicus
GAAAGAGTGATGTGGTAAGTCAACCTGTGAAGGTAAGCTTATGGATTGAGTATGTTTCATTTTGTGTCCTAGTTATTGCTGGATTGTCTCAGAGAACCATCAGGACACAAAGAAATAGGTTAGTGGCGAGATTTTTAAGTTACAATTTACTCCAAGCACCGTCAGCAAGAATGAATAAATAGAAAAAAAAAAAAAAATTTTAAAAAACAAACTCAGCTTTTTTTGCCATTTATGTTTATTTTG
>NW_008582112.1:1114-38816 GCF_000691845.1 Merops nubicus
AGAAGACAACTGGGAACAAAGGTGCTGCATGGTAGTGGCATAAGCTAATTCTGTTAAAGTGTGCAACTATTGAAGTGACAATTGGGAAAGATGTTTGGAGAGGGAAGTAGACTGAAACTGCTTAGGAAATATATCCATAGCAGGTAGAGACCATGCTTATAATGCCCCATCTGTCAGTTAGATCTAGGTGCAGAAATAAAATGGATTAATCCATTTGATGGATTAATTAAAGGTTTGTAATGCACCAGTGTTATTATTTAATCATAGGTGCACCGTTTAGATACATTTCACAAATAGTCTTGAGAGGATGCAAACCATCATGATAGTTCCTTTCTGACACTAGTGGATTTCAGGACAGTCAAACAAATAGAGGACATGTACTCGGAGTCTGTAAGGTCTCTCCAAAAGTATGATTGTGCTTATGCCTGTGTAGAATGGTATATGCCCTCAGACCTTTCTTTTCTTTAATCAGTGCTTCTTCCAGAATATTATTTGGATAAGGATAAAAGGAATGGCTTTTTCTTTTCTTTCTAGCTTTTTTCCCCTACCCTTACTCATCAGTAATTCCTTTCTCCCTTTATTATTTCTATAATTAGCAAACAGTGGGTATAATAGACAAAACGTCTATGTTAGTTTTTTAACATTGAGAACTGAGACACCACTGGTTTATATAGTTTCCATCCATCCTGTTGGGTATTTGTTTTATTTCTGAATTACCTTCAAGTTATTAGGACTAATAACATAAGCAAATACTTGGAATTATGAAGGAAGATCCCCAAGTTTTTCCATAAGGGATTTTCCTGTCCCAATACATACTTTCCCTGAAGTTAATGGAAGTTACATGCATGCATTAAAGGTAAAGTATATCCCCAAAGGTTTTACTGGAAAATTTGACAACACTAAAACAACTAGGGTTGTGGCAACACGCTTCAGTGAAAGTACATGCTCGCTCTGTTAGCTCAGCTGCTCTAGTGCAGGCAAGTAGTTCTCTTCCAGAGGGTCTCTTGTCAGATGCCCATAGGACTTTGGCTCATTTCCCATTTAACATTTCCGCTGCGCTTGGCAGAAAACCTGCAAAACTGCCAAAATGTGATCAGATATCAAGGAAGTCTAGGTCCCCTCCAGTCTCTTGCCTTCACCTGAGAGGTCTGAGTTAGGGCAATCTCTACATGGTTTAAAGGCACTAGTAGAAAATAGTAGATTGAATAGAGTCTGTGGTTATGTCTAGAACATGCCTTTTTTTTTTTTTTTTTTTTTAAATATAGTGACTTTGCTTTTCTTCAGAGACTTGCAGTTGTACAGTAGTATAATTGGGAAGGAGAGATCTTGGTAAGGGGAGCAGTGACTGAACATTCCTGATCTCCTTCAGAAACTTTTCAGTTGCATAGTGTCCTCAAGGAGTAGCTGAACGATGTAGTGGAACTGGGCATTTGCTCTGAGTGTGCTGTGACTTTCTGCAAAGATGGCATGTGTGTGCTTTCCAGAAAAAAAAAAAAGGTTGCTCAGTCATTTCAGGTTGAAAGTCTGTCATTGTTTTGTATTTTCATTTTTGAAGCATAAAAAAGGTGAGGGTTAGGAGTTGAAACAGTGAAAACTGGAGGGGGGGAAAAAAAAAAAAAAGAAAAGTGATGTTTTGTCATTTCCAAAGAGATTATTCCCCATCTTTATGTCCTTTCCACCTACAACACTAGTGTATAATGAATACACTATTTAGGTAAAATATATTTTATGTACCTACTCAATTATACTGAATATGTCAGAATTGGAGTAGATATAATAATTAAGCCTTTTTTTTTTTTAAATCTGAGTTACAGAGCAACACTGTCTTACAATTTTGTTGGCAAATTTTCAGCGTTTACAGGAAAACTGAATCCTTTTCTGTTTCAGCAGTGTTATCAGGACTTTGCTATGAAGCTGCTACCACAGTACTGTGTGCTAATATCTAGCTCACTAGATGGTAGGAGAAAAGCCAGTGCGTTCATGGAAACAGTGCTTCCTCAGACAAGTAATAATCAGCCTAATGTCAATGTCATGCTGCAATCGGGCTCTGACAAGGTTTGCAAATATCTTGAAAGGAACTTCTCATCTTTGAATGCTGTAAATCAGAGCCCAACTGGAACAAAAAAAACCAAGTATGCTGCACGTCAGCAGCAGAAATTTGTTGGTGAGCACAGCATGTGTAAGCAGAGGCCACTGCTATCACTGGCAGGAATAGCCAGATGGACTGGGCTGATCAACTACTTAAAATCTTGCTGTGTAACCACAAAACCTAAAAAACAAGGCTTAAAAAAACATTACACATCTCCAGAGCCCCCAACCATCTTTTTTAAATCCTCAAGTCCATTTTTAATCTGTGCCAAAGACTTTTTTTAGGCATGTCTGTTCTCAGGAGCTTCGGTCCGTTTTTTACCATTCATGAGAACACATTGAGTCCTGGGGAGGGATAGGATGTAGGACGGTGGTTCAAGCAGAGGGATAGTCTATGAACACTCCCAGCTCTGCCTCAGATATGCATGCTCTGCAACTGGGAAAGTCATTTGCTCTCTATGTGCTCTTATTTTTTCCAGCTGTGAAGTGGGGACAATATCTCATCTATAACCATAACACAAGGTCTGATTCATTAATGTGTTTCCAGCACTCTTTAGGCTCAATGGGATGAATGGCTAGCACCCTGAGGGGAAAAAACAGTCAACAGGATGAAATGTAGCTTGTGTTACACCAGACTAACCCTTTGGATACTGTGCTTTTGAGGCAAAATAATTCCTTTTTTCTGCTGTCGTGTGTCTGTTATCTTTGAGGCTTAAGAGATTGTGGAAGGCTGAACTGGACTTCTCCACGTGCTGGCACCTGTGCCACCATTGTGGCATGGTGAAGCCAGCCTACAGTGGAAGGGGCATGTTGTATGCATTACATCTGCTTGCACTGTGGGTCTAAAGTGACCTTCGAGGTGGCCACACCGGAATTAAAAGGTGTCATAGCCAGAAAGGGCCTAGTCTCGTGTTGTCTGCACCTGAGGCTAGAGAATCTCTCTCTGTGTTGTTGTCAGAGCTCCAGAAGCCTGTGTTTAGATGTACGCTTACTTCCTTGATGTGGGAGGAGGTGATGGCAGCCTTGCTGGCGTGTGAGGCCGGGGAGCCCATGTCTTAACCTATCCAACACAGGATGAAATGGCAGACTGTAATGCTACTCTCTGACCACTTTAAGCAATTGATTTATTCAGATTAAAATAAAAGACAAAGACAACTAAAACTTTACATGAGGTTTGGTGTTCCATTGTTTGCTTTTCTTTTTTTTGGGGGGAGTGATGGTTGTGGGTTTTTTAAAATGTTTTTCCTTTGCCCTAGACTTTCCTTACAGTGCTTAAATATGGAAATTATGTAGTGAGAACTTTTCTTTCTCAGAAAAACTAGTAGCCTAAGAATCACACAGAGAGGCACCTCTAAACCATTTATTTTTATTTTTTTTTACTTTCTGCAAGCTAATTCTTAGCTCTTTATCTTATAATGAGCCCTGTGGGGCTACAGCTGATGGGTATTTCCATTTGGGTATGTTCACAAGTGGAAGATATTCCTGGAGCTTACCAGGCTCCCAACTGAATCGCCTGAAGCATTGCTCTTGTACTGTGATGTGATGAGAGAGTGAGTGTCTTCATTATTACCTGGATTATATCTGTGCTTTCCCACTTCATCAGTGCTTAGAGCCTAAAAGGAGCAGAATCTGCACAAAGGCCTCCAAGCTAGATAGGCAAGGGAAGCACACTCAAAGAAGTGACATTTAAGTCCAAAGCCTCATACCTGCTCAGAGACTGCAACAGGCACAGAAACCATCCTCCTATTTTTCTTTGCAAGTCAAAAACATGTACTTAAAATTTTGCTTGGTACTTTCTGTTGGATGCAGAGCCAATAGCATTTGATGTCAGGTGGTCTTGGAAGGAAGATAACAGACTGTATCTTAGGAGTTCAGCTCCAGATTCTGGGACATCTGAATTTGTATTCCCTGGCAGATCACACTAATTTTTAGTAGTCTTGAGAAGAAAAAAAAAAGAACCACCAACCAAATCCAAAATTTGTTGTGTGACCTAACATTCCACTTCAACTAATAAAGCATTTCTATGCATGTCTTCTACTCTGGTAAAAATTAGATGTTATGAGGCAGACTCTCATCATGATTACAGTGATGTAGATCAAGAGACACCTTTGAACTCATTTTGTTTATATGCAATGTTCTTGTTTTTCATGTGGTGCTTTGCAGAAATCATTTGCAGCTGTAAGAGATGAAAACTGTTTATGGAAAGTTTAAGGCTGGGAAGTACTAACTAATCGGATAACTGCAGGGTTTTTTTTTCTTTACATCCATAAAGCAGGGTAAGAAGTCATCTCCATCTCTTTACAGTTAAACAGACCAAATCTGATTCTGAAATAAGGGACCATATAAAGATCTGGAATAAAATTCATAAAGAGGAAAGAAGAGGCACCCTAGAAGAATTAAAAGGTATAGTGAAGACGAAATAACTTTGAACAAGCTTTATCTATTCTGTGATTTCTAGTAGATTTAGGTTTTTATATCACTATGCTGAAAACTGTGGTGTTTCTGAGATGGTGTTGAATATTGGCCATGATTAGTTTAGCTTTTTTCACTAACTTATCCCTGCTAGGACAGTACCATAACATGAGAATAAAAACTTTGTGTATACTAGGCATCTTGTCTGGCTCGGGGGAGCAGCATAAATATCTTCGCTTTACCTATGCTATCTTCCTGAAGCTTGAAGGACTACTTAGTTATAACTATGCCAGGAAAATGTGTTCCAATACACATGTAGCTTCTCTGCATTATATCAGTAATAGAAAATGATAGGAAACTGACATACGCTAACCTGTAGAAGATAATTATCTGATAAAATTGATACTTCACTTCAAAATGCCTGAAAAATTATAATGTCAGATTGATGTTTATTCCTAAAAGCATTCTGAAGAACTTCCCCTTGATCTTAGATCAGTCCATTGTCAAATTCTTTAAAGGACACATCATTTATAAATTATATGAACTTCAGATGTATAATTCATGTGGAGCATAAAATAACGTTTAAAACATTTGTATTAAAAGGGTAAAGTGGTCCTATATTAAATCATATTTATCACCTAATTTTAAAGTACAGAATCCTTCTAACTGAAGTTTAGCACTTCTTACTTTATTTTTTAGAATTTATTAAGAAAGAGAAGTAACCGCGACTATGATGTTGGCAGACAGCTAGGCTCTTTTTTAAATTCCTTCTGTTCATATAATTTTCCATTAGCTACCCCTGCACTTTCTAGAGATTACTTTTAGCCATATTTTTACTAAATGCTTTGGAAGAGCAAAGAGCAATATAAACTGCAGTTTTCACCATTATTATTTTGACATTACAAACTCAAAGTTAATGGAATTTCTTTGTGGATAAAGAAGAAAAATAACCACATCTTAGATTAAACAACCTTATGTGTTTAGCCAAGTTATAGAAGCCATTGCCATTATAAAACAGAAAAAAAAAATTAAAATTTTGAGTGTTTTGTGATTTAATTTTTCCCCCTTCTTAGTAAGATTTAAGCATTCCTCCTGAGAGTTTACATTTCTTGTCCTACTGTGTAAGACCAACTGCTGCTATTGTCTCTTTTTAAAAATCTTTTAATATATATATTTTGAGAAGTGTAATAATGCTGTTCAATATTATTATCATTTTCATATTGTTAAAACCTTAGCCTTGATCTCATTATGAAACTTTTACCAATAGGAATTAAAATTTATATATAGTGTCTGGTTTAAATGACTTGTAAATTTGCTCCTGAAGGCCTCTCTAGCAAAATGTAAAGCTTCACCAGTGTCTAAGTTTATAAGTGGCCTTAACCATTTAAAATCTATGTCTTTAATTACACCTTTGAAGGTCTGACAAGCATTTAGTAATACGACTTTGAACAGTGTTTTGGCAGTAGTCTTGCTGAGATTTTTCTTTGAAGTGTTAGCTAGGGTTATGCTGGCTTTCCTTTAATAGTGAAAAAAACCAGTAACAATAATTATTTCCATATAATACAAGATAGACTTTTCTTTCCACTTTGCTTTAGTGATATGAATTATTCTACAGTTATATAGGTCATAGGTCCTAGAAGTTAATAGTCATAAGTGAAAGCAGGCAAGCTTTCAGAAAGATTGGTTGCTCCAAAACCATCTTACCTGCTAAACTTCTGATGCAATTATTTTGCCCCTCTTTAGGTACACACTTGCTCACAGTGCACAGAAGTGGGCATGGAATGCCACCACATGGCTGGCACATAGCTTTCAAAGCAAGGGAAAAGCAAGGCTGCTGTTGCAACACATAACGCACTTCCTTTAGTGAAGGAAGAAATTTGCCCTTAAAAAAACCCAATCCATTAACTTTCCTTCTTATGTAGTTTTCCCCCTTATTTTGCTGTGCTATCAGTCTTGCTATTCCTGATTCCCAGAACAACCATGCAGCTTATTGTCATATTCAGCGCTTCCATGCCACCACCTTACCCCAAATGTGCTGTTGTCTTGTTTTCTCCTCTGGGCAGCTTTTCACTCTTCTCCCAGTGGAATATGAAATAGCTTTTCCTTTCTTTTCCCAGGAGCAGCTCCTGTTTCTGGCCTTCCTCTTTTTAGGTGTTTCAAAATAGTACCTCTCCCACCTGTTACATGGTGGACTGGGGGGCTCTGCATCACATTGAACAGTGTTGTGTTGCTGCCAAGTAGCTTCTTTCCTCTCCTGTGGACATTCAGTTATCAATCCTTGTTCTCTAATGCTCATGGCACTACTTAGTTTCTGACATGTCCCATCAGATATGCACTTGAAGAGGGCGCACAAAACAGTGAGATGGGAAACGCCTCCTTTGCAGATTCTGCTTTTTGATTTTCTACAACTCATGTCTGAAGCTGATTCTGAAGTTGGAAGTTGTGTGAGTCTGTGAAACGTAGACCTGGAGTAGATGTGCAGCTCCCTCAAACAGACACTCTTAAGACTTGATGAGTGAACTAGGAAAATGGAGAATTGCCTAGGGCTGGTGCATTGTTAAAGGAGATATGTACGTAACTTATGGGGAAGAGCAGGGTGCTGAGAGTATCCTCAATTCAGGAGGGGCTGCATAAGGGCTCACAAAGGAGAGAAAGGGTATGTTGAAAACGGGTAACAGTGAGTAAATCTTTTGTGGAAAAATAGTCACTGCAGCTGAATGAAGGCCTGTTTCTGAGTGTACCCAGTCCCAGGGCAGCTTTGGGGCATCCCTCAGCATATGCTCAGTGCTGCATGTTTAGACCAAAGTTGGAAGTACAAAGTGCCAGGCTATCCTGAGCTACAGTTTGGTAAAAGTGATGAGGGAAAGATTACAGTGCTTTGAAAGCCTGTATAAGCCTGGCTGGAGGTCATGAGACCTGGGGATCAGGAAGCTTCCTGTTTGGGAGGAGATGGAATGGGAAGATGCTTCTGTTTCTTCAGAAGTGTAGCTGCTGCCAGTGAAGACAGATGAAGAGACTAGTTATAGGGGCTCCTTTACAAAGTATTGACCCCTGGCAGAGAGAGAGCTGGAGCAGATTCCAGTTGGTTCTGTAAATTTTCTATTCTAGTGAAGAATTTGGATGTCCTTCCTGGTGGCTGTGCTGCATTTTAGTGCTGCCACACAAGTTGCATTTCAAATATCAACAGAAATGTCCTTCATACTCAAAACTCTTCTCTGATGCAGTGCAAAATCCACAGAGATTTTGTGGTCACACCTATTCAATAATGGTCACCTCCTTGGTTTCCACTGAAACTACCTGTTGCATTTTCTCACATGTAAGTAGTGATTACAAAGCACCATTTTGTTGTTAGGTTGCTCTGCAGAAGTGCTTCCCAGGTGATAATAGCAGTAATAAAAATAATAATTTTAACACTGAATGTTTAGTGGTTTAAGCGTTTAGATTTCTCTGCTAAAATGTTTTCATTTTTACTGCATTCATAAATTGACTGTGCTACCCAGTAATAATACTTGAGTTAGGAGAATATGCAATACAGAGACCGAACAATACAGTCGACATTATCGACTTCTTAAACATTTGTTTGGGTTTTTTTCACCATACTTCTTCAGGAAACTGTTCCTAGTTTAAGACAAGAGAACACAAGATATGAAGTTATTTTGTTCAGGTTCGCCCATCAAATTTGTAATCTGCCTCATTAATTTATCAGTTAAGACACATTTAATTAAAACACAATCAAGGCAGGGTGTCTTATGAATATTGTGGCCAGCAGGTTAAGGCCGGTTCTTCTCCCTCTTCCCTAGTGAGGCCACATCTGGAGTGTTGTGTCCAGTTCTGGGCTCCCTAGTTTGAGAGACAAGGAACTGCTGAAGGGAGTCCAGAAGAGTGCTACAAAGACGATGAGGGGACTGGAGCATCTCTCTTACGAGGAAAGGCTGAGAGACCTGGGGCTGTTTTGCCTGGGGAATTGACAATTGAGAGGAGATCTTGTCAATTCTTATAAATATCTGAAGGGTATGTGTCAAGAGGATGGGGCCAGACTCATTTCAGTGGTGCCCAGTGACAGGACAAAGGACAACTGGTACAAGCTGGAACACAGGGAGTTCCATCTCAACATAAGGAAAAAGTTCTTTACTGTGAGGGTGATGGAGAACTGGAACGGGCTGCCCAGAGATGTTGTGAAGTCTCCTTCTCTGGAGATATTTAAAAATTTGCCTAGACACGATCCTGTGCAACCTGTTCTAGATCAGCCTGTGTTAGCAGGGGGGGCATTGGACCAGGTGATCTCCAGAGATCCCTTCCAACCCCAGCCATTTTGTGCCTCCATGAATATAATGAGTTTTTATTGAAACAATAACTGAAATATAATAGCAAATTAAAAATAGGCTATATCATTTCATGTGTTTATTAAGGCAATATTGCACCAGATAACATGATGTTTTCATTAAATGAAGATTTAAAGTTGTTGGGTTTATAGACAAGAAAATTATTAATGTAATGAATATGAAATAGTACCACACAGAACATTAGTTATATTGAGGAAGTTGGGGCTAAGTAGCAGAAATCTGAGTTGAATAACAAATTGGCAAAAGGTTTGGTCTTGGAGCTGAAGAAGGCTACAAATTAAGTTTCCGTAAGATGACTCCTGAGATTTTTCTTACTGTTTCATTAGTACTTTTCACACAGGGATCACGCTAGTGAGAATTGTTCATGATGGTGCGCTGGTAGTATGCAGGAGAGCAAAGATTTCATACTGGAAGACATGGTTAATCCTGAGGAATGGAGAAACAGAAGAGTGGTGGATTTTATTATCGCTGCATGGAGGTTGTGTTTTGGGGCCAATATAAAAAGACTTTCTGTTGTCAAGTAGGATTTCACCATTTGGAAGTAATGAAAAATGTCTGTGCATTAATCTTGGAGACAGTCACATGCTGCCCTTGCAGTACAACTACAAAAAAAGGCAAATAAGACTCCGAGGCTTATGAAGCAAAGTACTTGAAATTTTGCCTTGGAAAATGTAGCATCATTGTTCAAAACCCTGTGAGATTTAACTTGAAATAGCACTGAATGAGTCTAAAATAGTTAGAATTTTAGCTGTGTAATAGAGAGGACACAAGTACAGGTAGTGGGTTTAGTTTGTTTATTTTTGATGAACAGTGCACAAAAATAGTGAATGTAGGTTACTGGAAAGAAAACCAGTGGTTATTGCTCATGCCTGTGAAAGGCACCAGATCAACTGAGCAGGTTTCCACCAAGCTGCCCTGTCAGGACAGGTATGAAGTAGTCCACACTGTTGTGGTATTGCTGACCGTCAGACTTCATTCACCTCTGCGGTGCTCTGTTAGCATGTCCCAGCTGAGAACATCCCTCCTCTCTCAGAACAGGAACACCCTGCTTCAGCCTGTGGAGTCCTGGTCTTGCCTCAGGCCTTTATGAACTGCTTTAAACCCTTACCTCATGCTTGTAGAATTAGGCTAATTTGTAATAAAGACTCTAATTATAGGGATGTGGTGATTCTATTTTCTATTTTAAACAAGTAAATACAGATTTCTTTTTTAATGCTCCTGCAAAGGTGCTTTCTGCTTCTGGTTTTATACAGGTGAGTGAGCAGACTGCAGGCATCTGAAAGTAGTTTGATTTCTAAGGCCATTCTTGTCCTCTTGCACTGAGGTCTACTGCAAAGATTGTGATCCCTGCCACTTTCATGGTCGGTGTCTCCTGGCAAACAAACAGGTAGGTGATCCAGGACATTATTTTGTACTAGAGCCTGATTCAACACTACAATTTCATTTTTCTTAGACTACCAGTCTTCACCACTCTGATTCACTCTGATCATGCAACTTTTATATGACTTGGACAAAACTACTGGCCTCCACAGCCACTGTTTACCATGCATCTTTGCAAACCTCTCACAACTACTTCCATGCCATCTTATGTATTTTAACAGGAAAAAAAATGTACGTACTAAAAAAAATAAAGCATGTGTTTTCCTAATTCAAATCATGTTAATATTAGTTACATTATGTACTTAAATGTATTGTAGTTACTAGTTCCTTACCTGTTGTGGAAGATGTTACACTTTGAGTAGCCTTAGGTGTTTTACACCTCACTGATGAAGTTGAGAAGCATCAGCAGCATGCAAGCCATATGGGTATAGTGAGCAGCTGATACTTGAGCACCTCTTGCTGGCATTTCTGTGAAACAATTTCTGTGTCGGTTCCCACGGTGTCACTGGCTGTTCTACTCTTCTGAACCTGCAAGGGTGATGTAGCTATGAAAGGGAAAACCTGAAGAAAAATAGTGTATTGCCCCCCCTGCCAATGGTAAGACAGAGATAACCATCTTTATTTCAATTTTGAATTAGACAGCAAGTTTGTCTGTTTACCCTGGAGTGGGCAGGGTGGCCTTACCAGTGCTGCCAAGAATAAATCACAGGTAGTAATAATAATGTATTGCTTTAATAAAGAGTGCATTCTTGAGAGCAACAAAGGTTGGGTTTGCATCACCACCAAGAGACAACATGTTAAGTTGGCTTTTATGTTACATGCCTCTAAAACTCAATCCAAAGAAAACAATATCAGGAAGCACTCCATGAGCACAAGAAAGACCACACTGGATGAGGTGAAGTAAATAACACTATTTTGTTTAAGTACTCATAACTTGAATAAGCATGTGTTTGGAAGAGAAAAACCAACAGAAGATGGGCAAAGTCATTATTTTCAATGCAGGTTAGAATCTGCTTAAGGTTTATGCTTCTTGGAGTAGCTTTAAATGAGGAAAGACTGTATCTTTAGCTTTCTCATTTGCCTTTGTCATCATTCTGGACTTACTCTATATCTACCAAGCCCAAAGTGTAGTTTAAGAGGGGAAGGGACCTTTTTCCTATCTCTTTACAAGGAGATGAACATTTTCTGCCATTAAAGAAAAGGAATTTTGAGGGACAAGGAAAGAGTAACAATATTAACATAAACATAAATATCTTTACAGCAACCTCTATAGTAATGAAGAAAGAAAATTTGCAGATAAAATGGTTTGATTGCACAGAACCTGGGCTAAAGTCAAACCAACACCATCACTAAGAAGAGTTCATTCTGCTGCTGTACAGTACAGGCAAAGAAGATTGCAATGATAAACATACCCTATGTTTTCAAATCAATTACTTATGTTTCTTTTTATTTCTTCTCTGTTATCACCGTTCTTCTGTATGTATGTTAACAGATACCTTTGTATCTCTAATTTCTTTTTTTTTCAGATTCAGTATTCATAGTTTTAAAATTTTCATAATTAATAATGTATTGATGAGAGCTAAAGTGCTTCCTTTCCTGTTCTCCTAAACACACATATAGCACCACATTTTGTTGATAATTTTAAACCTTGCTTTCCTAACTATCCATGTGGGGAAAAAAAAAAAAAATCTATCTATATCTATATATCTCTTTTCTGTGAAGCTCCTGACCCCCTGGATAGACCAATAGTGACACTGCCATGTTTGTCCGTCTCCTGTGCCACTGCCGCCTCTTCTTTGCTCTGGGGTCCAGAGGCTGGTCAAGGCAGAAGAGGAAGACTGAGAGAAGAGGCTTTGGGGAAAAGATGGCTTATAACAGGATACTAGGGCTGTTCCTTAATTTAAATGATGCAATGGGAGCTGAACTCAGTAGGAGATTTAGCCTTTAGCATATGCAGAATAACAACTCGTTCCCCATTCTTTGTATGTCTGAGTTCTTAAAATTAGTAACTTCGTGTGTGCATGCAGTGTGTGCTCTTATGAGGCCAGACAGTTGTTTTATATTTTATTCCCTACTCTGTTTAGATTGTTGCTTTTTCCCCTCAAACATTCCTTTGAAGCTTCTGCTATCAATAAGAAATTCCTTTCTATTAACTGAAACAATATATATATATATGAAGTTGGTATAATCTGAGCACAATACATTGTTCCAGGGAGTAGCAATGAAAAAGCAAAGTATTGTTTACTGCAGCATAGTCGAAGTGGCTAGTGCCTATGGTATTCATTCAGTTTGTATTTATCCAAGTGGTGTTGAGAACACTTTAGCCAAATGCAAATTTGAAAGGCAAAAGAGGCGAGTAAGTGTGAATAAAAGACTTGGGAGAGGGAGGGAAGAGAAAAGGCTGACAAAAGCTAGGGGAAACAAATGGGAGGTGAAGACTTCCAAACAGGGAAGAGAGGCAGAAGATAGCTGACAAAGAAAAGGAAGGTGAGTGAGGAAGAAAGAAGAGAAATTTCATGTGTATGTTTTAAATAGTTTGACATGTTACATTTAATTTCTGGTCTACATTAGACAAACTTGAGAATGGTGCAGTGAATGCCTATAAAATGACAGTTCATGTAATTATTCCTTAGAATCTACAAAATGCTGAATTTTTATGTGGTGAAAATGAGATAAGGTGAAGTAATTTTGGTCAGTGTTGGAAAGAATGAATATGGAGTCTGTGTTTTTTTTGAGGGATTTTTACTTCATGATGTCAAATCTTTCTCCTAGTGTACTGTTCTCTTCCAATACTGTTTCCTCACTTCACTGACCCTAGGCTTTTGCCTAGGGTTTCACTGCCTTCTCACAGTTTCTTTGCTTTTTCTTCTTTGCTTCTGACAGCTATTTTCAGTGGTGGATCCCAGGCAAGAAACTGAACAGGCTTATTAGCTCGTAGTCTTCTGGTTGTTGGCAACAAGCAGATGGACATGTGGACCAGGGCATGCAATAAATGAAACTTTGAGTTCTCTCCTGTGCAGATGTGGCTTGCGCAAAAAAATGTACATGTAGTCCTGAAGGTGAGGAAAAGTGTGAACTTATTAGAGGGTTTGTTACAACAGTGGAAGTGAGCCACGGCTGAGCTGGTACTCACTGATAATTTTTTTTTTTTTTTTCCAAGAACTCTCTTTTCAACGTGTTGAATGAGAGAAGTCTTGTACCCATCTCTACTTTTGTATTTATGAAAGCTTGTTCTTGATGTGAAGATTTAAGAGCTCTTTGTACCTCTTAGTCATTAATTCAACTGATCAGAAAATAAACATGCATGTGTACTCTTTCCTATTATATCCAGGGAGGGTTTTAGTCTGGCATATATTGGTGCAATCTAGTTATATCTTTGAGGCTACAGTGAAAATCCTCTCTCCTGCACTATTGGTAGTACCAGTTACCAATTATTTACGCAAGTAGTTACTTAATAACAGGAAACTTGATTTTGTAACTTTTGTAAGTTTTGTCCTAATTCTGTCCTTTTGTAAGATGGCAAGGAGGACTTATACTAGTGTGTAAGTCCTGAAAACTAATTTTGTGCATGGTCTATAGAAAATACTCATTCTTCTGCACACTTAGTTTGGAATTCACCAGCATTCTAGGAGTTAAATTATTAGTAGGTATCCTGCTAGGCATTAAAGCTTTTACTCATTATTTTATGCGTTATACATACTAAAAAATAATCACTGTAGCTTTGGTTAAAATTCATAAGCCTTCCAAAAGACTTATTTGCTTATTTGCAAGTAAATTAGGGTCTTTGTGCAGAATTGCATAATACTACAATGTGGTGCCCAGTTGTGGCCTTAGCTCTGTAAGCAATGTTCAGCTAAGATCTAACTAAGTGTTTTTAGGTGGTGTGTCTTGTTATTTGTATTGAGGCTGGCATGTTTTGCTATTTGTGTTGGGGTATTTGTATTGTGGATATTTTTTTACCCATCCTGCAAAGTGGTGATCCTGTGACAATGGGTCAAGGAAATCTTGGTTTGCAGGGCTAGAAGAAACAACTCGGCCATTTGTGAAATATTCAAAAGTTCTCGATCAGTTGCTAAGGGACTGACTGTAGTGATAAAAAAAAGTTGGTTTGACCCTACTGGAAAGGTTGATTGTTGAGTTTGTTTTGGTTTGGGCTTTGGTTTTTTTGTTTTTTTTTTGGTTTTTTTTTGGTTTTTTTTTGGCTAGCTGTTGTGGTCATTTAAACCCTCAAATGGAATAATAAAAGTAAAGGAGAGAGTATCTATTACATGTACGTTAGCCCTAGAAATGCAATTTAGCTGAAATAATTGTTAATTCAGTGTCAGGACTGAGGTTCAGAGAGGGAATCAATTGACCTCCGTTTATGAAACCTGGGAGTTTGGCAGACATAATATTTTTTGTCTTAATGGATCTACATTCTGTAAAATGCCAGTTTTATGAAGGGACAATTGTAGATAATTATATCTTAAGAGCTTCTCAAAGTTTTTTAGGTTGTCTGTAAGTCAGAAATAATTGTGGTTAATAGGAACAGGTTAGATTTCTTTGTTTCCTTGCCAGTGTTGTTTCTTGGGCCTACCTAAATATTCCCAGGCTGACTCTTAGCTTGTTTCCAACTGAATAAAAACTGCTTGTAGACCCAGTTATGTTGGAGTACATCAGATTTTAACACGGATACTGCGTCTATGATTGATACTCAAAGAAGGATTTTTTTTCCAAAATTGGATTTTATTTCTTTGAAAAGATTACTATTTGAAACTACTCTAGATTTTTAGAATCTGAGAATTCTTTAGTGAGCAGAGTAAGTCTAAATTAAACAATAAATTCAAAATGTTATGTTATTGACATTAGGCATACAGACTGAGGTTTTTCAGAGCAACTTAGGTGACATAGATATACAACCCCCATAAAATACAATGAGACCTACACAGTTGCAGCTCCAGCACAGTTTTGAAAGTCTCTGCTGTAGTGACTGTATGACAGTATTTTGAAGAAATTTTGCAATCCTTTTGTTTCCTTTTACTGCAGCTGATCACAGACTTTTTCTTTGCAAGTTGTGATTTGCTTCAACTTTTTTCATAGTCTTCAAAAGTCTGAGTCCAATCTAAAAAGTAAAAATATGTAATTTCTGATTCTGTATTTACTTTAATAAAAGTAAAGGACAGGGGATAGGAACAGAAAACAAGGTCATGACCTAGGTTAACTATGCTTTTGATAGATTAAGTTTATTTTATCATATTGGACCTCTCTGGAATGGAGACTAGAGAAATTCACTGGTGGTTTTGGAATAGGTCGTATTTTCTGCAAGTTTCATTCTGGTATGCTTTCTTCCTGTCATCATCTTCTTGGTCTCAAGAAAGACTACCTGACTTGTTTATGTAAACCTGATGACAGAATTTGGACAAACAGGAAGGTAAAGAAATCACAATGCTCTTAATTCTAGGAGCAAGGCAAATATAATCCATATTTCAAGCAACATTTGGCTTTAATATTTATTCTACAAAAGGAAGGGACATTTCCCAGACAGAAAGTAGCTTTCATGGGGAAAGAATCAGAAAAGTGGAGAAGGTATATTCAATCCTTTGAGATTTATTTGTGCAAAAGTTAGCTTAAATAGAAAACAGATACTACATATTGCTGTATAATTTTTTAACGGTCATAGCTTAGCCAAATCCCTGAGGATAAAATGCTTAAAGAAAACGAACAACAAAAGAAATAAAAGGAAAACAAAATAGTTTAAAATGAGCTGTAAAACAATCTTGAAGACTATCCAGAAAGTACATCTGTTGTTGGATGATGGAAAAGTACATGATAAACCACCAAATAACAGGGCCACTGGCATGAAAGAATACATTTTCAGATAGTTGAGATAAAGTTGTGAAACATAATAATACTTACCTCTTGTGTTTGTAGAATACTTACTGTTTTACAGGATAAAATGGAGAGCAACCAAAATCTCTTTCAAGGTGGACAAAGTTAATGCACAGGCACAATTTATTAAAGGTTATGTATTAGAGCCCTAACACAGCTAGAAATTGAACCAGAGTCTCCTATGGCCAAGACTGGTGTCTTATTTGATAGGCCATATATTTCCATGGCACAGTGGGAAAAAGCTCTTTTTTTTTTTTTTTTTGAAAGTGCGTTTTCTTATTTGCATTTTCCTGAACAATTAGAGGGTTCCTGGAGAGACAATGCACAAGGGTTTTGCTTTCTACCATTATTTAGCTGTACAAAATGAATAGGGCTATAATTTGACTTAGCTGGTATTATCTGATTAGTGTTTTTTTAGGTATATAGAAACAGGCCAATTCCTGTTTCTGTTGTTTTAGCACAGTTGACAGTGAGATTAGTCCAGTCCATGAGTCCAGTCCTGGGAATTCAACTGGTGGAAGGGGATCATGGAAAGCGAAGAGTTAGCTAGCATGGCTAAATGTGTGTGCAGTACTGTTCCAACTTATTGTCTCAGAGGATAAGTGAGGAGGAGGATGGATGCACAGGGGTAGTGTTGACAGGATCTGAATGTGCCACAACCCTCAAAGTGGATTCAGGCTGCTCTAGCTGCCAAACTCCTACAGAAATTAATTTACTGGAAGCGTGGTCCTGGAAGCCAAGCTCAGCACTTGCACAGCTTTGGACTTTACCTTTGAAAGCACTTATGCAAATAGTTTATTTTTTTTTCTCAGGACTGGGGGAGTTAGACATAAATGAAGGGTGAGTCTCCCTCTCCATTTGTTGGTTTAGACCAAGCAGGGAGCTGAGCACCATGGGTTCTCTCACTTACACCCCCACACACCCCAACACCAACCCTTACACCCCCATCCCTTCAAATGGCAAGGAGAATAGGGAGAAGGCAAAACCTCATGGGTTGAGATAAGGAGAATTTAAAAGAACATAAAGGAGAAGAAACAACAACATAGTAGTGCAACAATACACAAAACAAGTGACAGAACAAACCTGGCAGAAAGGTGCTGAACCCAAGCTGATCTTAAGCACCCTGTCAGAGCCTGTGCTTTGCCCAGCCCACTCTCTGCCCTTATATAGCAGGTATGATGTCAGTATGGTATTGAATTACCCACTGGCTGGTTCTGTTGTTTATCCTGGCTGTGACTTCCTCCCAAATCCTGGTGAAAATTAACCCTATCCTAGCTGAACCCAGGACACCCTGCAATGTTAAGTTTGGTTTTACACGTCAGGTGAGGTGTTAGTGCAACGTCTCTAAATATCTAAAGAACAGACACCAAAATAAGGAGTGTATGAAGACCTGATTGAAACTTCTGCAAGTTTTAGTTTTATATATATATATATAATCTTCTTTCAAATTACAAAGTAATTTGTATTTAAAATTTAACTATAAATGATTGGCTCGCTATGTAGTTGAATTGCTGCGGAACTACCTGCGGTCCCAGGGAACCTGGACTCTAAGCATCCTCAGACCTCACTCAGCACGAATCAGTCAAGGGTCGGGAGGATATATTTGGGTTACTATCACGGAAGTAAATACAGTTTAAATAGGTTTACTCTCACTTAGGATTCTCATAGACCTGTGTGTGACCTATAAGCCGAGCTTAAGCACCAGCTTTATTATTTTTACCATGCTAAATTGGTATTTGCTGTTTTTACTGAGAATGGAAGGTAAGAGCAAGCTGCATTTCAGTAGCATGTAACTGTTTAATATGCAGACAAACATACTTAACTGGCAAGGCCAGAATGTTACATGTCAAGGTTTAATTCTCTGCTGTACAATAAGTTTTTAAACAGCTTGCCAAAAATCACAGAGGAACAGAACCATAAAGCCCCTCTAGTCAACAGTTTACATTTGGAGAGACAATGCCAGGAGTCTGCTAAGTGTTAAGGCTCCCTAGGAGATGCATGCATTTGGCAACCATTGTCTTAGTTTTCTTACTTCAGCCAGTCTTTTGTAATTGTCTGCAGAGGGAGAGAAGATATGAGTACCCTTTTCCTGACTCATAATTCAGATTCAATTTACAGACTAGCCAACAGCTAGAGAGGGAAGGAACCAGACTTAAGCACTTTCTTCCTGTGCCTGTGAGAGTGTGAAGTGTCTGCCAGTGGCAACTGTTTGATGTCCCATTTTGAAGCTGGTCCTTTGCATGCATTCACTAAAATAGGACTAGATGCTGGTCTCATGGGAGAATGCCTTCGGCAGTAGGCAAGCATAGACTTCCTTTTTCCTTTTGCTTCAGTTATTTTTGTATTTTAGACAGAGCTGAACGGGAAAGATTAGGAGCATGGGTGAAAGATGTTGAAGTATGAGCACTGAGCATCTGGAGTGAGGTGCCTCTGTATGTGCATTACAAAGGAAATGTGAATGCTTCGGCCCTGTTGATGGAGGCTTAACTATGCAGGGACTTCATGTGCCTATGGATAAGGAAATGTCTGAACCAGTTTTTAAATATTTAGATGCATAAGAATGCAAAACATCACATTGAGAATTTTGGTATTTTTTTCCCTGCCACAGGTGAATTTGTTAGATAAATGTATCTCAAAAAGTTGTGTCCTATTACTTTGACGAGTTGCATGTTTACCATAACTATCTACTGCTTGTGATACTACCTGTTTATTCTTTTAGTACTAGTTTTAATAATTTGCACATTAGATAGCACATCTTGCTGATTTAAAGGAGGAAAGATATACCATTGGGAAAGTATGCAGTTTGTGAGTGCAGAGACTTGTGTTTTCAAAGTTACTGGCAGATTGCACTTTTCAAGCAATGATGTGTTAATATTCAATAATAATGTGTCATCACATATTAACTGATTATCATGATTATGCTGTGAAACTTGTGCTACAAAAAAAAAATAAAGTTCCTCCATTCTCTACCATGATAATGGAAACTGCTAGGATTGGAGGAAGGCAATGGTTAGGTTTTATTGCTAAGAATAATGAAAGCTGAATGACCTGGTTCACTGACAGTCTGCTCATCCTGAATTTTTAGCATGTTGGTAGAAATAAGTGACTTTTAGTACTTATGAAGATTTAAAGGGAGAAGAATAATAACTCCATATTCAGTGAAATTACTCACTCAGGGGATTGTTGGACTAATGTTGGACTTGATCTTAAAGGTGCTTTCTAACCTAAATGATTTTATGCTGTTAGAGTAATTTTAAATAGCAAGAAAAATAGTCATAGCCATATTTTATCTCATTGGAGGCTTGAGATATATGAAACAGGTAAATGAAAAGAATTAGTTAGGATGAAAAAGCCTATGTTGAATTGTAAATACATATCCTAGAAAGTATTTTTTGTTGTTGTTGCTTTTAAGCTCTTTGTGAATATGTTGCTTCCATTTATTCAGCTTTTTGTGTTATGAAAGTCCAATCTCTGCTTCAAAGGGATTGAGGAAAGGACAAGAACCCCATCATCTTGTGTACTCAAACTTATGATACAGGCCGTGTGGATTCTAGAGTTTCACTTAGTGATTGTAAATTTGTGGCGTGAAAAGGGAATTGCAAGTTACTTGATAGAGAAGAACATACTATTCAAATAATTGCTTAGCAACTGGAGACAAAATATAACAAAAAATATTTAGAAGAAAGAGCAGACAATGAAGCAAATGTGATGATCTTGAGGTTATGACCCTGTTTTCTGGATGTCTGAGCTGAATGTCTGATCTATCTAAAATGTGTTAAGCCTGAAAAAGAGAAAAGTTAACCTATTTTCTAATTTTATCAGGTCTTTGAGCACCATGATAGGCACTCTGTTTTGTTATTATGGAGACCACTTTGTTGGAATATTGCTGTTACTCAGTCATAAGTGTTAATGGATAATAGTGGATAATAGTTGAGCAAAGCAAAAAGGAACTATATTTGGAACAACTCTTCATGGTTTTTAAAGTGCTTGCACTTCCCTCCCTTTGTCCCATTTCTCCTGTTTCTTGTGCAAATATCTCTCTGGAGTCTTCTATAACTGGGGGAAGCAGCTGGAAATCTGCTTTGTAGCTAGTACAAAAAGAGTGACAGTAGAAATCAACAAGCCAAAACTTCCAGCCAGTAAGTGAGCTGTTGAAGTGCTGACGTTAAATCCCCAGGAGGGTTGGCATGTAGATGATGTCCACAACCAGGCAAGAAAGACCCTCCTGACTGGCTTCCACCAAGGTCTGGCCAATCTTGGGTGGGAACTGATTAGGAGATCAGCACCAGGTGCCCCCACCTTCCACATTAACTTGGAGGCGAAGCAAGAAGCCACCTATATAAAAATTGACCCTGACTCTGGTGGAGTTGTGAGCTTTGCCCACACACAGTACATGTGCTGTGTATGGATTCTGACTATTGAAAGGGCTTCCTGAATCTTCATGGCAAATGGAGTTCCCATGATGTCAGAGCAGGTTCATGAATATCTATCTGGGACTCATGGCCTGACTGATTCCATCTCCCATGGCTTGGATCCTTGGCCAGCTCACTGCCTTCTGCACATCCTTTGCTGTGAGTGAGTGTGTTAATTTATTCCTCCCTCCAGTGGTCTGCCACCTTGGATCTCTGGTACATGATGCAAGAGCAGAGGGAGGAGTTTGGTGTCTGGTTTGCCCACTGATGACACTATCCTTCCTAGCCAGGCAAGCAAGCGATTGGCAGAAGAGCTGTTTCTAGGTCAAATAGCAGTGCTGGATTTTTTTTCCTTCAATATTTCCAAATACCAGTGGACAACGCCCCACCCCAACCAAAAAAAAAAAAATCCATTGGGTTATTGTACTCTGCTGACACTTGCATTTGTGGGTTTCATAATTAATTACAAGAAATGTTAGATATATACATGGGCATTGCTGTGATTTATTCTGAACTGAGACTACTCCCTGCTCTTAGGGAGGTGCTGCAGCTATTTCAGTATAAGAGCTTTATAAAGGGTGTTAGAGGATTGTTTGCAGTTATTTCTGATCTCTCTGGACAACAAGAATGGGAGAATAAAAAGTGAAATGAAAAGGCAACCAGGATGGAATTCTTCTATTTGTGTTTTACTGGCACTGAAAGCTTTTAAACGTGATGTACAAGTAGAAAAGATACATTGATGTCAAAAGAAAGGAAATTCCAGTAGACACATGAATGCACCTGTGTTTCCAATAAGCTAACACTTCAAACTGTTTTATTCTAAATTGCACAGCACAGTAATACAGGATTGTATGCAAGGGAAATCCTTACCTAGAGTTAGAAGTATTAAAAATCAGGTTTAGGAGAAATAATTGCTTGAAAGAAGAGATCCATGTCATTGTAGATTGCAATAAAAACTTAGAGAAAGGGAAATGTAGGCATTTTTAAGAGAAAGTAGGAATGACTTACAAGATGCTGGAGTTTGGTTGTCTCTGTTTGTCTGTTCTCTGGTTTTCTCTGTTGTCAGAGACCTGCTGAAGTTGAGGAGTGCTTGACAGTGAGCATCTAACCCTTGAAGAAAAACAAATCTGAACTTGAATTCAAGGTGATAGGGAAACGATTAAAATTGAGACTAATGAGAAGCTTTTATTTGTCTGAGATTATATTAGTGAGGGCTCTTAAAAAGAGCTAATCTATTAAAAATAAAAAAATAATAAAAATAAAAAAAAAAAAACCACACCCACAACCTTTCAGTAGTAAATCAGGCTTGTGGAGCTGAAAAATAATGAGGAAAAAGTGGGAGAAAAAAAAAAAAAAAAAAAAAATAAAAAACCAAACCCAACAAACAGTAAGTTAGATAACATCTCAAGAGAAGAAGAAAAAAAAAGGATAATAAATTCTGATAGAAACATTACATTACAATTTAATGGGTTTTTCAGCAGCAAAGAGTTAACATGACAGATGCAGCCATGCTGATGTGGTGCGGGACAATGCACTGCCTCCTGCCAGAGGAGGAAGGCTTTAATGCCAGCTGTAAACTGGCTTATCAAGCGTGCTAATTTCTACAAAATCAGATAATATTTTAAGAAAAAATTTCAGGGTTTGTGTTTTTGTTTTTTAAGAAATGCATTGATTATAGATGTCTAGAAGAAGAAATACAATATATCATGAAAAAGTTAGCTGTGTTACTGGATAATAAAAGTGAGCATGAGGGTAAAATTTTCAGCTGCTGTTTTAAATATATTTTTCTGCCGATTAAAATATCAAAGTTCTGTGTAAACCCTGAGAATACATCAGGATAGCATGGGATGCTTGTTCTCTGCCTGTACTGGCCATTCTTTTGCATATTGTAGCTCTAGCACGAGAGATAGATATCCTATTTACAGAAGGTACATGGACATCTGATGTTTTAGTCAATGCTGTATGTCCATATTAAGACAATGTTTAGATGAGATACTTAAATACACTTCTGAGCTATTTGGACTGATTCTGATGCTTCAGTTATAAATTCTATGTATAATATTAAATTTCTTGAGATTTGTTTCTTGAGATTTATTTCTTAATAAACTACTGATATTTATCTTGTGGTGTTCAAATATATCAAAGAAGTAACAAGTCACTTTTAATATGGGAGTTTCTGGAAGATGGGAGAAGTTCCTTTGCATCAAGCAATATGTTGGGGAAAAACCCTGAAGTAGAAGTCTCCCACTTTGGGAGATGACTTTAGAGAGTCAGTGGTCTAGTGGTAAGAGATGAATACAGGCATATTCTTTGAAGTGATATTTAGGTACTAGGACAAATATTTGAGAAGATGAATTTCAGAACACTGCGAGTGATAACTTCAGCCACCATGTCACCTACTGTTGTTAGAAATAACCATGTACTTTCTGGAGTCTAAAGACTGCAGGTTATCAGGGTTCCATGTTATGGAATAGTCAGACCTACAATTCCTCTTCAAACTGTGCTAGCTAAAAATGTGACAATTCAAAAGACTCTTTCTTTATGGACAGGCTCACACAGTAAAAAGACAAAAATAAAACCTCCAAAACCCAACAGTCAAAAAAAAAACCCCACACAAACATCAAGCAAGTTAATTGGAGATAATGAAACATTAAAAAGGTATTAACATTAGGTGTACAGTCTGCATGAGACCTCAAAGCCATCAGTGTACTCTTTGTCAAGAAAACCTTAAAGTTTTGGGCTCAGTTTGGTCTGGGATTTTAAAACTTTTTTTAGAGTGAAGATCTTGTGTACACATGTATCTCCCTGAAGAGAGTGCCACCTAATTAATAGCTGTTAGACTTTTCTGTGTCTGCAGATTTTAACGGGGCAGGCATGAAACAGACTGACATGTAAAGCCTAGTCATTTTTGTGGAGTGGTGACAAATACAGAGGGTGGGACAGGAGCAAGAGCTTGCAGCAGCAGTTTCTTGCCTAGAAAGATTATGTATATGTCCCTTCTTTGTACCAATATCAGCAGCTTCAGGACTGGTGATTTAGGGCTACAAAGCATGTGAGTTTCCAAAGAAAATGGAGACATGACAAAGAGTCGCCCTGATGTGTTGAGGTGCTTGGTAAATAACACTATACCTGCAACTGGGGTTAGTTCCCTGTCCATGCCCTGGGTGACCATTCCTGCATGGAGTTGGCCTTCATGAGGTTCCTTCTGGTGCTCACTCAGCTTGGGCACAGGGGACTCCCACTGCTAACGTTGTACCATGAGCCCAGGGCGTCCTTGACATGAAGGAGCTGATAGGCAGGCCCAGAACTGTAAAACAGCCCTCTTGCCCTACCTGCTCCATGGCAGAGCCAGAGGAAGGAATACGTGTTCTTTTGAACACTATGTTGATGTTCATAAAACAGAAGCTGCCCTCTCATTCAGTAGTGTTGGTAAATATGAACAAACATATATTTTTGAACTGGAAAACAGATTTCTAGAGTTCATGGGCCAAATTTTTAGTATGTAGGAAGGTAAATGAACTGAATGTAGATCTGTTCAGCATTCATAAGTATTAATATGATAATGTGCACAGCCCAAAGTGTGTTAACAAGATGAGAACAAAGTTGTGATCTAACCGACATCATATCAAATTACTTCTCTTTTTCTGTAGATGCTAAGAGACCTACCTAATTTTAAGAGTTTGCTCTGTCCACACAGTGCAACAAATTACCACATTTTAGGTAAAGCAAAAGTTATGAAACAGACCTATAATCTTGCCAGTCTTCCCCATTCCAGCCCCTGGTCTGAAGTTGCAACAGCTCTGAAAGCAATACATGAATGTGTATCTAAGGAAAAACGTTTAGACTTAACTAAATGACCACTTATTTAAATACCCTCTGTGTCATTCTGGGGACTGACACTTCCACTGAGCAGCTCCACTGGAGATAATAGCATGGATTACATGATCGTAAAATCAGTGCAAATGGGATCAGAAGCAGATCCATTAACTCAAATTAGAGAGTGTGGCGTGATCTTATTTCATTGCACTGTACAAAAGCTGTATGGCTGTTATTCCAAGTGACAGACGTTTGTTTTCCAGCACTTAATTTGCACACAGAATTAATGTTAATGTATCCAAGAACTGATACTGCTAATATGCAGCATTAGCATAGCTCACTCTGTGCCCGGCTTCTGCTCAGAAAAGGATTCCAAAAAGAGACAAGCCAGCTCAGACTCAGAGGAATAATGGTATTTTCCATCTTCTATAGTGAACCATTTCAGCCCAATGTGTCAAAAATAGAGATTATTATTTACTTTTCATGATAACAGAAACCATTTTCAACAGATTGCACATTCCTACCAGGGAAAAAATGTTTGCTTCTCCTGGAAGCAGAAAAATTTTGTAGATAGATTTTTGCCTGTCTTTAAACCTTTCACTAGCTAACTAGCCCTCAAGGTTTAATAGCTGGTAGACATCTGTAGGCAAAAGTAAGAGAAACGAGTTCAACAAGGAACTGTATCATGCTTCCAACATGTGGCAACATGACTGCCTCTTCACCATCTGTTATTTTTGTGAGGATTTTATTATGTAAATGACAGTACACACTGCACTCTAAACAAAGGAAAATGATTCCCCTTACAGTATGTTGAGACTGCTAGGCTTCTGTGTCAGACCCGAAACAAATAATGAAAACAACAGAGAAGCAGCAGACAGAATATCTTGGGTTCTTCTACTGGTCTTACCAAAAGGGAGCAAATATCCTCATAAAGAATTTTCTTGCATGTGTGGTGACTCATAAAGACAGGTAGTTAATCCTTGGTGCTGTTAATGAAACAGCAAACAGTGGATGGATGGAGCTAAATCCAGGTGGGGTCTGAAGGCTTAAAATAGTTTGTGGAGACAAACCTGCAAAACTGTGGAGATACCTAAAACTCTGTGGTCTCGCCGAGAGTAAAAAATATGGAAATGGGCCCCTAAATCCTCTGCAACAGACAAAAAATATTATTTGTGTGATAGGACTGGAAGTGTATATCCTGCCCTACGTCCTGGTTTAAAATTTTCCATTAAATTACCAATTTAAATTGAAATGCAATTATCTTAACTGGCATGTTTTTGGCAGCTGTGATTAAAAAAAAAAAAAAAAAAATCCTATGATACACTGGATCAAGTAAAAACCCACGGGAGTTCTAACACTAGCCCTTAATCAAAGTCTGCAGACACAAAGGCTTTGAGCTAATCTATGCCAAGCCATGTTGGACGGTATGGCACTGCCTAGAGCATCCTTCTGGTGGCATTTATAGCACCTGGTGCCCTAAGAAAAGAAATTGTATCCAAGGCTGCAAATTGTTTGATTTCCTTATACCCACCTACTGACCAATAGTGGCTGCTCTGACAGCAGCATAATATTTCATGGAAAAGAAAATGTATCATTAATTTTTTAAAAATTTATTTAATGTGTGACACCCAAGTGGTTAACTGTACACACACGCTTCCTCATTTTGTATTTCATGTTGTATAATATAATTTTTGTTGCATTCATTGGTTTAACTCAGATCTTGATTTTGTAATTGGAAAAGGTGTGCATTAGGGATTGTTATTCCAAGTGAACCTAAACAGAAGTAACTGAAACCAGTCCCAGACTTGACCAAATTGATGGTTTAAGGGTGTTTGGCTACTTCCTGCATTGGCTTTGTGTGATTCCTTACGCTTGTGTTTGTCAGCTTTTCCTTACTTAATTATGATTAAGTGTTGAACTTTACAGATAGCCAACTGCTGGTACGGCTGTATTGATTAGCTGTTTTTATGAATGTGTTAAATTTTGTGGATGCAACAGGACCATATTTCGTGACTGAGAAGCTAATAGCTGGAGAACTCCACCATGAATCTATCACGCAGCCCAGCTTTAGCAGATATTCCTTTTCTTTCAATTTATCTTTTTATTTCCCTCGTTGTTTATTCATTTAGAGCTAATTTTCTTAAGGATACTTCTGAAGTGTTTTCATGGTAGAAGACAAACCTATGTTACATTTTAACAGGTAGCAGCAAGAGAACAGAATACCACTATCACTTACACCTGCAAGCACAAATACTATAAATCTCCATTTTTTTATTTGTGTGGAGTTTTTTGGAGATCCTTAAATTTAAAATCTGTTAGTGTGTGTTGTCATGTTTTGTTTGTAGAACTAGAAATCAATAACAACCATAATTCAATTACTCAACTTATACAATACAGTTCAAGTTTGTAAATGTGATGTAAGCTTGCTTTCATCATTGCAGTTGTCAGAAACACTACAAAATAAATTAAAATATTGATGAATATTACTGTGTCATAATCTATCCCTCTCACAGTGCATGTCTAAAATTCAAGCATCATTTGAATTTAAATTTTTACCTAATCATCAAAGCAACCTAACAGATTTTTGTGACTTGAAATGGTATTGAAAGCGAAGAAGAAATATGAAATATATTCTTTTCCATCACACCTTAAACACTACTTACTTCATACACATTACTGAATCATCCTCCTCTTAGTCTATGAACAGTGGTATTTTCACACGTAACATAGCTAAAGTTTTTAATTTTGTGTCTAGTTTGCTGCCGTTTGAATTTTATTATTCTTTACATAGTGACTTGTGCACATGTAGACTCCTTCCTTATAGCATAAAACTGGATTAAGCTATAACTATAGAGTTCCTGTCATTTCCCCACCACACATTGTTTTATACATCACATACGTGCATATATGATATTAATAATTATTCTATATTCTGACACTTAAAAGCGATCCATTCAAAAAGGAATCCTATTATTCTTTCAAGATATGTGTTGTAGGTACCCATAATTAATCATTGCAATGTGATAGAACTTTTTTCCTACCAGTTTGTGTATGTAAACTAATGGGGAACAGTTACATAATAAATACTCTGTATGGGTGAAGTCTTCAGTCCCTTAGAAGCCTGGAAATCACATTATTAATGTCCTGTGTGGTGTGTCACCTAGTCATCTGGTTTCTGGTTTTGAGAATGCTGAGGTGCAGGTGAAGGAGCCCTGCCAGCACAAAACTTTCTGATTTGAACAGCACCTGGAAAACACAAAAAAAATCACCCCCCTCTAGCCACGGTCACAGCAGTAGCACTTCAGCTCAAGGTGGGTCGTGCACTGCAGCTGGCCCAAAGGTCAGCCGAGAGAGGACACCGCCACCGCCCCATGGGAGCCTGGCCAGGGCAGTGGGCTGCTGCAGCCCCTTGGCGCCGCTGGGGTGGCACGTGTGGGATGCCAGCGGTCTTACAAGACCTGCAGGATGCGAAGCTCAACACCAGCTGTCAGAAATGCCTTCCAAGACCTTTGGTCAAACAGCAGGAGGTTTTTAGGAGGTGTTAAAAGTATTGGCCAGCCTTCTAACCTAGATTTATGGAACCAGCCTCTCAGAAGAAAATGCTCCTGGTTTTTGGAATCCAGGAAAATAGGAAATGAAGTTGTGGCTCAGATTTACTAGTTGGTTATGCCATTTGCACATAGAAAACCCTGAAGAAAGAGCCACAAAAAAATGAAAACAGAAAACTGTAAAGGCGTGGACTTTCGGTGAAGATTTTGACTCCACAATGCCAAATGAAAGTAAAACGATGTAGCAGTTACACAACTTGAATCAATTTTCCGTCTTCAGTTCTTGCAAATTCAAGCTGACAGGCATACCTCACCTAAATACTGATATGGGTCCTCTCTTGATTCATCTTGATTCACGTGCTTTGCAAAACAAATAAAATTCCTGCTTTGTTACTTGGTGGCACTATCTGTTGGTGTTTCTTACCTTACTTTCTTTACTTCTCTTCATTTTTGTTTTGCTACCAAGACTCCTCTTTTACCATGTCACCAGTCATGTCTTTCACTCCTTCTGGAATGACACTTTCTCTAACTTAGGTTTTCTTTCACAATGTTTCGGGGGGTTTTTTGTGGTTGGTTTCTTTCTGTATTAACAGCATACAATCTCCAATGTATCTAGCAACTCTCAGCATAGCTTGAATAGCTAGAGCACAGTGGACTGGATGTCTGAAAGTATTCTTTGCAACTGCTGATAGCTTTGAGCATGTCAGTATGCTTTTCAATATTTCACTTTTTTTCCCCCATTTCTAATAATGCAGATAGAGCTATTCCCTTTTCTGAGCAGAATGCTATAAAGTCCACAAGAGCTATATAGATAGCACGTAGTGTTGGTAGCAGGAAAAGAGGAAAGCTTTCATCATCAGAACGAAATGGACCTAAAGGTTTTATAAACTAAAGGCCAATTATTCCCTGAGGTGCATATGGGGCCACTTCCACTGTAATCTGTCTTGTGAATGTGAAGGCAGAACAGGACCTTGACTGTCTGTATCTGGACTTTGTCAGGCCATTTGTTTGTGGCCAGAATTGTATCGTTATTCTGGTTTTCAATAAAGGGATGCTCACTGAGGCATCACATTGATATATTTGAAGAATGTTCCACATTTTCAAAGGAACAAATTTATCAGCAAAGAATTGAAATACCTAGCTGTTTCAGTATGCTATCAAGATTTCACCTCACACTGCTGAGCAAATGCATTCATTTTTCACTAGGTGTAATGGGGATGAGTTCAACAAATGAAAGCATGTTAACAAGATGATTTGGCCAACCTTGTTCCTTCCTCCTGAGAAATAAAAAAGACCCGGAGAAAATAAAAAAACACCCCCGAAGGCACAATCTTGTTTTCATTACTCAGAGATCAGATTTGATCCCCAAATGATACAGTCAAGGACAATGCTGGCAGCAGACCTGTGGAATTTCAGCAGAGTTGATCTTCCACTCTTCATCTCACCTGTATCTGGATTGACTGCTGCCTGAGGGAGCTTAGTCCTTAGACATCTGTTACCTTATTGTCTTAAAGCTGACTCTTTGTAGAAAACTTGTCAGGCTTTCATCTCTAAATCCTGTACTGGCCAGGCCCTTTGCAGGTATTTTAAGCCTTTTGGAGTTTCTGTAAAATATGGCCTTTAGCAATGACCTTTGGACATTCTATTGAGTACGTTCACAAAATCTCAGGAGGGCTGCTGTTCTGGTTGGCATGTGACACACAACCCTGAGAGCTTAAGAGCATCCTGCAGGATCAGGCCACGTACCAGGCTGATTCTTTGGACAATCTCCAACATTACTTGCTAACATGGCACAGAAAGCAGTGGTTGAAGGTGTGAAGTTACTCTATTACATGATTATTCTTCTGAAACGTATGGAAAATGGGTGGGTGAGCCCAGTTTGGCTCTTTGCTGCCAAGATAATTGGAATAATTGGTGGTTTGTTTTTTTGTTTTTTTGTTTTTTTTTTTTTCAGCATTTTTCAGATGAAAGAGCAAAGCTGGAGCTGAAAGGAGGAAAAATCTCTTCCTGGTGCATTTTATGTCTATGATCAAGACCTTTTGAAGGATTTCAGTCCCAAATACAAATGAAACAGCTGACTAGCTATAACAGCTGTTGGGGGACAGAGGAAGGAAAGAGGAGAGGAGAGGGAAAGGGAACCACATCCAGGGAAGGTAATCCTGTTTGGAAAAAATGTCTCATACAATTTGGCATCTAGCTCTTAACATACTACTGCCAACCTGCAAGTTCATTTGAGGTTTATAGCAAGTTACAGGAAGAATAAAAAGTTAATAATGTGCAGAGTCTTTGTATTGTATTCTTGCCATATATTTCAATAGCAGTAATAACATACAGACTGAGAAGGCATTACAGAATGGTACAAGCTGCTTTCTACTTAGGTTTGCAAATGTATTTCCATTCAAAGCTTAGTTTTTATGTTTTTCATCCCATTTTAAGAAAACAAGATGATATGATGACCAAGAACACTACATAGGAGTTGGATCTGGGGTCAGATTGCTCTAACAGTTTTTATCTGAGTTAAATGTGGAGACTTTGCAGCTAATATCTAAAAACAGAGCAATGTTTTATCGTGGCTTAAACCCACAAACCTCAATAAGATGAAAAGTGGGGAAACTTTCTGATGAAGGTGGTTGCTCAACAAAAGACTTAGCTACATGTTTTAGCTGTATTTTCTTAACAGATCAGAAAGATTAAAGATTTTTGGGATTTAGAGCAGAGAACTGTTGAAATGTTGTCTGAGCCTGGATCTAGCACTGCAGACTAAAGATTAATTTCACAGTCATTTTAAGATCTGCAATATTTATTTTTTCCTTGATTTTTTTTTCTAAATTATGACTACGAACTTTACTGTCATCAGGTGAGATCAAAGATCTTAATGCATGCAAAATTATCATTGCTACTCTACAGTAAAGTAGTAATCTTTTTAGTAATAAGCCATGCTATAGAAAGTCTTTTCAGTGGATAAAACTTTTTTCCTTTTTGCTTCTGAAATAATTACTGAGTGGTAATCCCTTCCTTGAAAATCTGCTTTTTTCTTGTACCTGGCTGCAAACTTGATAAAAGGTGAGTTTTTTTTTTTTCACTCTCGCACTACGCAAGTGCAGTGGCAAATTTTATCCATGGAAAATCTGTGCCTTTAACTACATTTATCATCTTATTAGCATATAAGCATGCATCTGAGTTATCCTGATACACTGTAAAAACACTGGACCTGAGGTGTATGGCAACAGTGTATAAAGTTGGTTTTGTTTGTTTCTTTTTAAAAAGGTCTTGAAATTCACTGAAAGCTTGCTGTGAATGGGTGATCCTTCTTATTAGGGATGACTTTTAACAATTCTAGTCACAAATTAGTGCTGTGCTTTGGGAAAAACAAAGAAATTTATTGTAGAATAAATGTTGTCTTTGCATTTCTTTACTTCTTGACATTTTTTCTTTGTTTGATATATCAGTTTCTTGTGCACTGCTTTCTCTCCTTGTTTATCAAAGTTACTAATTTATGGTCTATTGATGCACAACAGTTCTCTGATCTTAGAGCTAGTATTTGGCTATCAGTTAAAAAAAAAAAAAAAAGAGAGAGACTCAAGTTTTTTCAAGTTTTTCACCAGGTAGGACAAGAATTATAGCCATATCTAGGTGAGAAACTTAGGCAGGTGAGGAAAACTTGAACTGCAGAAAAGTAGGATAAGACTATCACTTTGTTTTGGGAGATAATATAGTTTTAGTTATGTGTTTAAAAAATAAAAAAATTAAGATTGGTTGATATGCAGCTATTTTGAATTTTTAAACTTCCATTACATAAAATAGTGAAGTTTTTCTATTTATTTGGGTTTTACCTTATCAACTGGCCTGCCTCTTTCCCATGGTTTCTTGTCTCCTTTGCAGTGCTACAAGAGAGAAAGTTTTCCAGTTATTCTGACTGGAAAAGTTTTTTCAAAAGCCTAACTTTTTAACCTTGTGTTTTTTGTTCAGTTTTGGTTCAATCATCTTCTTTAGCAAGAGCATAAACTTTGTTTAATAGTGCAAATGTCTGGCTTAACCTAAGTTTCCTGAGACTTCTGAACACATCTAATACTGTTTGCATAGATCTACCATTTTTAGCTGCATGGGCATTATACTGGCCTTGCTACAGCACTAGAAATGTGATAACTGTAGGTACCAGCATGCTCAGTTCTAAAAAAGAGTTTTGTTGATACTTAGAATTTCAACAGAAAAGACGAGAGAGGATATTAACATTCTGCAGAATGATTTATTTTCTTCAGCATCATCACTAACAAATTTAAAACCTAAATCTTGATGCTTTTCTCCCTTCCTCCCAGGAAGTTCTAGATCTGAAAGAGAGCCCGAAGGCTTAGTAGCTATTTAGCAGGAATACAAGAATGTCACCATCTTTCCTGATGAGGTTTCATCTCATAAAGATTTGCCTCATTCTTTAAAATGAGGAGGAAGTTTCTCTCTCATGGTTTGTCACAGCCGAGTCCCATGATGGATGTCATATAATACATATGATTTAGACATATGACTGATTTTGCATTCATCTGAACTACAACACTTGTCAGCTGCTGCCTCAGTGCTGCTGTGGCTATACTCCTCTCCTGAAGTGAAGGCACACGGTTGTCTTTGTAGGTAGGAATAGCAGGGGTACGATTTTAGTCATTTGAAGTTATAAAAATGCTGGAAGCAGACTTCAATGCCGAACAGTTGAGCTGATTAACTACTTTTCTTTCCTAGAAGATTGATTATATCAATAAGATACACTCGAAAATATGTCTTTCAAAGAAGTACCTTCTGGGAAGCCACATGTAAAGTACAATTTGTCTGCTTCTCTGAAATGTCGACTGATAGATAAATATGAGGTGAGTTGGAGTAACCATAGTGAGAGTGCTGAGTTCCAAAAGTAAGATACACTAGAGTTTTGTTTCAGTGGTAGAAGTATCACTATATTTTTCTTATAACTTTCTAGGGAGGGGGGAAAATGCATTTTGTGCATTTTCCCTTCAGTTTGAATTTGTACAGGCTAGCTGCCAATTTAAAAATTAGAAAGTTATTGCTATGTTAGGATGCTGCCATGAATTTTTTTTTCCTTATATATACTTGAATATAATAGTAATAATACTGTACAGTAGTGTATATGTATTATACATATAGGATTTTCTACATCCACCAGTATGTGGAGTAAATCCACTTCTGTAATTTATTTTGTTAAAAGATACACTTTTTTTACATTTGTGGATGTACATACAATTTATAAATGTAAGACATTTAAGCTATTTGTCTCTGATTTTTCAGCTTCTGCTAAAAGTGTAGTGTCATGATGGTATGTACAGAGTAATATCCTTGGACTTCCTGAGGCCTTAGCTGGCAGAGTTGTCAAACTGGGACATTTTGTAAATGTATCTTTAATAAATACATATGTCTGTCGTGCTTCCCTACTCAGTCTTATAAATCTGACTGTATCTAGCTGTCAGATACTCTCAACCCAGTTGTCCTAATCTGTCAAGTAAAAGTTATAGCATCTAGGCTCACATCCTTCTCTGAAAATATTTATTTATCCAAGTGACACGTCAAGGACACACTTTTTTTTTTTTTTTCCCCAGCAACAAAACCATTAACAGCTGGCTCAAATCCCTACCAGGGGGTCAGTGGTTAATACATAGAAAGAATTTATAATGGAGGAGCACGCCAGCCATGCAACATAAATGCTGGTTAGCATTTTTTTAAAATCTTGCTAAATACTGAGCATTCAGGTTTTTTTCGCTCAGTATACATTAGTAATTTTATGCCATTCATCATCCCCATTCCTATTCATCTACAGATGAACCTACACTCCTGTTACAAATATGTAGAGATTGCCTCCAGATTTTGTGTCTCTGCAGTATCTAGTAATTAACCACTACTGTTCTAATAATGATGGATACATTGTAAACTATTGCTGTAACTCGGGAGACAGAGTTAAGCTATGGAAAATGTGAAGCTATAAGCTTCATATGAATAAGAAGAATATGAAGCTATATTATATTCATATATAATATATGAAGCTATTGCTTATCCTAGTTCCATCAGCTCTCCCTGAACAGAGACTAAGATATCAGAGGTTGAGAGTCAGAGGAGGGTAAAAAGAGGATGAAAGAATCCTTGGTATTTTTTAAAGAATTAAGCTTTTTTTACATATGCATGAACAGATGTTAAAGAACATCATTTGTCACTTTTCTTTTTTAATACATTTTAGACTGCACTATATTTAAAACTACTAAAACTCACCTGCATCCAGTTTAAAATAGGAAGAAAACAAATCTTAACTCGTTCTTAATCTCGTTCTTAATGAAAAGATCAAAATCCCAGTTTACTTCACACTTGCAACTTGTCTTAATTGTCCTAACAATACTTTTTTAGTGTTGGAAGGGGGGGCTTTTTTTTTTTTTTTTGTCTTGGAGATCAGTAAATTCTCAACTATTTGTTTAGGTGTGATAGACTCAGCCTTATTTTGAGCTTTGCATTTATGTTTTCATGTTATCTAGTTTCTGTGGTGATGTGCATTCTTTTGCCTAAAGGTTTTATACTTGCAATGTCCTTTAAGATGAGAAAATGTAATTTCCTCCCTTTTTGCTGCAGTAAAATTGAGAGAATTGCCAGCTGTCCAAAATAAAATTATTAAAAAGAATCTTCAGATGAAAAATTGCATTCCAGTTTGATATATGTTCAGAAGATACTTAAGTTTTGCACCTCTTATTCTGCATATATATCGAGGTAGCATGGACAAGAGGGAAGGACACCTGCCCCAACAGTCAGGAAGTCTGTTCTTCCATGAACTGAGGACCAGTGGGGCAGGACATGACTTAAAGGATCTGAGTATTGGTACATTCTCTAGAAATCTGTCAGAGCTTCTCTTGATCACTGTTTAAAAGAAGGCCACAACTCTGCTTTCTACTGAAATAACCACTGAATAATTTTTTTTCAGAAGAAAGATAATACTTTCTCAGTAATAATGAGTGTTGCCTCAGTGCCAGAAGTGAGTGGAACCTGAGTGCATTGCACATGGGAAAACAGAGTGGGAATAGCCCGGGGAGGAGGCACGTTGCCTTGCAATCTTGAAAAGGAGTTAATCGCTTTGGAATCCCCCCAGGTGTATGAGGGGGAATTGAACTTATCACAAATGAAATCTTTCACCAATGGCATTTAACTAGTTACCTCCTTCTCTGACAAGCTGTCTTAACAGAGAATAGAGTCCTTTTTATAGACCCCATTGTAATAATTTTAATAATATTATTTATAATGAGCTTTTGGAAAATTGAAATGTGAGAGTTGAAGTGAAAAAATTTATTCTGAAAATAAACCATTTTTAAAAACTAGAACCCTGGAATCATACAATGAAGGCTGGTTTGGCTTCTTTAGTATTGGTAATTTTTATACTGATATAGCTGTTTGTTTGCTTTCCCTAAGAGCCCCGGGCTAATTCAAGTATAGCCATTAAATTTAAGGCAGGACCTGATGAAGAGCAGTCCTATGGATTACAATAGCCTGTGATGGATGTTCACTGTGATCCTTTCTGCCCTTGAGACTTGTGTATATCTGAACTAGCTACAACAGTTCACAAGAATTTTGAAACCAGATAATTAAGTAACTGCAGTACTGGTAGGTATCATGTAGAAAAATATGGATACAAAGCTAGAGGCATGTGAAAGAAATACAGTGTCATATCTTCAATCTCTCAAGCCAAAAGCTAGAGAAATTTCAATAAAAATTATGAATAAATGTTAAGACAGAAACCTTGGATTTCATTCTGATGAAACCTGGTTTAGAAATAGAAAAAGACAGCAACAACAGTTAAGTTTGGACAAATTCTATGTTTAGAGAGGGACAGACAAGGATAAAGTGCCTCTCTCTTGAAATCTTGATAGTAAGAAAGCATTGAAGTACCATTAAAGTTAATTTTAAAATGGGTAGGTCAAATGCGTGATCTTTCTTAAAAGTTTTTCAATGAAAACTATCAAAAATGGCCTGAAGAAGGGCCCATTGTACATCAAGCCACATAAGGAAGCAAGGCGAGAGTGATCAACTTGAGAAATTCTGTTCTCTTGAGGTAATAGTATTCTTCCTCTGGTTTTAAGAAATCTCTTTCTCTTTTAGTTGATACTCACAAATTCATGGTAATAGTAACACTAAAAAGTGTACTATATGGATTTACAGTCTTGAAATCTTTTTCATAATAATTCTTGGTTCTCCCCAGATAAACCACTGATATTCTCATGTGAAACTAACTTGGTGATTAAATTGCAGTTAGTTGCAGTAAATTTACTTTTAACCTTCTCTAGAGAAGGATGCAGTTCTTTAAATACACATAGTGAATTAATCATGACCTTGTTGCTCTGAACAAAAGCTGTGTTTGAAAGACTTTATTGTGAAAGAAGTTGTATCATACGTGATGAAGCATTATAAAAGTCCTGAATGATTTCCAGGAAATAGGTGCCTGGAACAGCTAGAAGAAAGTACAGAAGGCCTGAGGTAAAGCATGTTGAAGTCAATGACTTTTTTCCATTGTCCGCACTGGACATAAGGTTGTTCAATTTCATGGGATGGAAAAAATTTACTTTATGGAACAAACATGCACAAAAAACCACAACCCGTTCCTTAAATACATGTGCTTGTTTCCCCGATGGTTTTTAATGGGAAACATGTGCATTGTGAGGTGAGCACATGGAATTACCCAGCTTTTTGAAGGGAAGTAGTCACTTTTGCAAGGGAATCAATATCCAATAACAGGAGCTGATCAACAGTGCTTGAGTTCAGTTGAGCATGCTGAAAAGGTGCTGTGAGATATGATCTTTCATCAGTTTCCTGATTCTTTAAAAATTAAGGGTTGATGGAACTAGACTGGCTCAGGATCAGGCATTGAATTTATGTCATATTTTTCTAAAACTGGAGATAGGACAGCAAAGTGTTCCTGTATCGTTAATGTATAGTCCTTCAGCTGCTGATGTAGCAGAAAATAATGAAATGAATGGCTGAAAGCTGTGTAAGTCTTAAGCAATAAGAAAGAGTGCTAACAAACTCCTGAGTGTATACAATATAATAAAATATTAAGAATTTACCAGCTTTTTTGTCCTGAGGAACTGCTAATTCATCCATACTGTGAGACGGATAGTGAAGATCAATCTCAGTGAGAGAAGTAATTTACATTTGATATTAAAGAAAGAAGTCAAATTTTTAATATAAACTTCATAGGTATAATGAATCTTTCTAAAAAATATTATCTTTATGATGGACAGAACTCATGCCTTACTGTAGTATATTATCCACAAAGGGAGTATCTTTATCAACCAACTAATCCTCTAGTTCTGTTTAAGGAGTTATTAGAAAGCTGCTGTTGCACTTGTCCTGCATAGATTAAGTGCTGGGGTTTAAACCCCCAGCCCTGAATGAGATTTCGCATATGGATGATGTCCACAACCAGGCAAGAAAGACCCTCCTGATTGGTTTTCACCCAGGATCTGGCCAACCGTGGGTGGGAACTGATTAGGAGATCACCACCAGGTTCCCCTGCCTTCCACATTAACTTGGAGGTGGGGCAATATAAAAACTGACCCTAACCCCAGTGGGGTTGGGAAGTTTGTCTATGTAGGGTATGTGCTGTGTGAGGATTCTGGTTGTTGGAAGGGCTTCCTGACTGTGTATAGCAAGTGGAGGTCCCAGGACATTGGGACAATATCATGAGTCTATCTCTGGGAAACTATGCCATGATAGGACTCATTGCCTGGCTGATTCCATCTCCCACAGCTTGGTTCATGAATCAGCTGTGGTGGTTTAAACCACATTTATTGTTCAGGGGCAGGTTCAGCAA
>NW_008582113.1:0-39004 GCF_000691845.1 Merops nubicus
GGGGTGGGGGGAGGGGGTTAACAGAGAATATCTGTTATGGTTCTGGGGACGGCCCTAACCCCAAACCGTGGCAACTGTCAGCATCAAAAATCTGCTGAAGCAGATGAGACACACAGCTTTATAAGGCTGCTGACTTTGTTTTAGATTCTTTCACAGTTTATTATTTCTTTGACTGGCTCTCCAGCTTCATGTTCCAGCCTAACTGCATATTTAACATTCAGATCCTCCAGTTCGTGCTCAGGAGAGTACTTCTCTTTAAACTGATGCATCTGGATATAGCAGAGATTCCAGAACCATTGATTGTTTTCCATCTTTTATTTGTGCTTCAGTATGAAAGCAATGCTGAGTAACGTAAGACAGTGTGTTTTACTCTCTCTGTTTGCTCTGTAAAAAAGGACTGCCAGTGAACTCATGCAAATGGGAATGGGAAATTTAAAAAAAAGCAAAACAAAAAAAGTTTATTTCCTTCCTATGCAGTTGTGAGTTGCCATACCATCAGAGATGTTTTAAAGGTCTCTACATGTTGCAGCGCGCAGCTTGCAGACTTCAGAGGTAGAAAAGAAAGTCCAAGCTTTCATTTCAGAAACAGCCTTAAAGTGAATTTTGGTTCCTGCTAAGCTGATAAACTGAAGCAAGAATTTGAATGCAACACAGTGCCTTGTACACTATATGGCAAATAGCCACAAAAATTATTGCTGTTGCAGGAAACAAAACCTCCCCTTCCACTGCTTTTGCAGAACAATGAGCAGGCATAAAAAATGGTAGCAACTAGAGCGGCCTGCTAGGTTATAGGATGGGTGGGGTTAGAAAAAGGGTCCCCTTGCCAAGATTCAGGAGAAATTCCTCTTTATCCTTATGGCTTTCAACTAGAAATACTGATTTTGCCTCCTGTACCATCAGGTGTTCTACAGAGAATGCAAAAGAAAATGATGGCAGAAATAAATTTGGTTTGGGGGAGGTCTGAATTCTTCCTTTGTAAGATTTCACAGGAAAAAGTAGATTTGTTCTGAGACTCCATTATCTGTGCACTTCACTGTTTTGTCAGTTTCTGTGAGTTCCTTTGCTTTGTTTTTGGGCAGTAGTTCACAGAGAAAGAAAACATCAGCTCCACACTTAATTGCACTTCCTCTGACACCAGCAGTGAGAATTTTTTTCCAATGTCTCTCTGAAATCTTATCAGGTCTCGACTGAATGAAATAAAATGGGCTGAATTATTTTGCTGTAGCTTCTACTTTAGCTATGTCACTGTTAAGATTCAAAGGACCCACTTTTTATTTATTTCAAGAGCCACCTGCACCTCTTTGGCAAAGAAACTGCAGTGTGATAAACATATAACTTTCATCACATAGTGTAAACGTGAACAGGAATGAGCCTCACAGAATCTTCATGGACTAATAAAATAAAAATTCACATAATAACAAAACTGTTTCTGGCCATATTGCTAAGGTATTTATATAATTAGCATTGCATAATCTGAAGATTTTCATAGTATCATACAACAAGACACCAGCTTAAAAGCAAGTGTTTTATTTCCTTGCAAAAACTCCCTGTATTTTATCAGTTAAATGGCTTTCCTTTCCTTTATCTCAACAATTTGCTTATTGGCTTTCTGATTCCTTTTCTCCATTAGCTTTAATTCAAGTCAAAAGGTTAGTTAAGACTTGAAAGGACTATTTAAGATCTAAGTGAAAAGATTAGTTAAAAATAATTGGCTCTTATTAAATACATATTTATTCAGGAAAAAAATTAAACAGAGGAACAGCTTCAGTGAGACCTAAATTCTTAAGCTATGCTTTAAGCTAAACATAGGCCTATGGGGTTTTTTTGCAGAAAGGTCTGAACAAAAGTGCATTTTAAACCATTTAAATACCTGCTTAAATCCTATTTACTTCACTGAGTTTCAAGCCTATTGCTTTACGTTTACACTTAAGCACCTTACCAGGATTATTCTTTGTACTAAGGCTGAAGTTGATACAGGAATGTTTTGAAACTTTCAGACAAAAAAAAAATTAGTGAAACAAAACCGAATTCTACAGCAATTCTATCCTGGATGGTAATGTAGCCTACGGTGTATTAAAAATAGAAAGTTATAAAAGGTAATGTTGGAAGATGAATTTATCTGTTGTAAGAATTTTGATCTAGAGCACTTTTTATCTAATAGAGATACACTTGGGAATGTGTCAGGAACTGCTGAGAAGAACATCCTTCTGAATGACAAGCTTACATGAAATCTGGCTTTGAGAATGGCCATCATCCAGTCTAGCAACAATTCTTTCCCAGGGACGAAGGGAAATTTACTCCTAAGAGTCCATATCCAGCAAATACGGTGAAAGAAATCCTTCTTGTTTAAATGTCTGTTTGTTTTTAACATTCAACAGATGAATGACAGGGATGGACAGATTCTTACTGACTTCAGTAATTTCTGGCTTAATATCATTAGCCACTGAAGATTCATTAGTCAAATCCCCCCCATTTTTAATCCAAAAGCATTCACATGGGAATGCAACGAGCCTTTGGGTACTTATGTCAATGGAACAGGATTTTCTGAACAAAATAATATTGCAAAGATCAATCACCACGATTTGTACAGTGCTTGTTTCCCTGAAACACTGCTGTTAAAAATGTTACAAATACTTGTGTGAGTATAGATATGACACATGCAAGAGACAGATGTGTGTGTATATAATATATAGAGAGAGACATTCAGTTTCCATTTTTCTCTCACAGAATTATTTCCATGGCATTTCGGATAGATACAGAAGAACTCACACAATAGCAGGATTCAATGTTTTAAGTTTTGTTCAAATGCTGCTAATAGGAAATCTGAATTAAACTAGGCTTTTAAAATGTTCTTAGTGCTAGTCTCTTATAAGGATTTTTCTGAAGGCTTTGATGGTATGTGTTCTGTATGAGTTTCTACTGCAAAGTAGTAGGATAAAAGTCTATCCAGCTTCTGAATGAACCAGTCAAGTTCAGAAAATGAACAGAACCACACCTTATTCTAATGTAATACTTCCCTGTAAATATTAAGAGAGCAAAATCTGATGCAGCATCAAGTAGCTTGAAGAAAGACTTTTATGGCTTGGTATGCCAAAAAAAGAGTTCAAGAGGTTGAAATAACTAATAATACTTGATCCTACTGGAAATACTTGTATGTGTGTAGGCAGTGAAGTTCTCCAGCCTGCAGTCCGAATCCAACTGTGTGGCACAGAGAAATTTCTGTGCAGATGGATCTGCCAATTAGAGAGGCAGAATCCCAAACTCAGGACTCACAGCTTTGTATTGTTCCATTTTATACAGTCTGATTGAAATTTCCTCTCTGAGCAAACACTCCAAAGCATGTTTTATTACTCTTCTTTTAAAACATTTCAAATGTAAATGACAACAAAAAGAAAACATTTATTGCTCCAATACATAATAGCAGGTGGATATGATTATTATTTTCTGTAAAGTATTTTAAAAACCCCAAGAACTAAAATATTGTTTGACAATTACAGAGACTTTAGCATGTGGTTATACAGTGTTTTAATCTATATTCGTTTTATACACAAAATAAAAGTTCATGAAACAGTAAGCAGCAAACTCTGCTATGTTGATGTGTATTAGCTACAATTAGCAGCCTGATCCAGAAGATGCTGAGCACCCTCAAGACATTGACTTCAGTCAGTGCTAGAAGATGGTAAGCAGCTTCTTGGATGGGGCCCAAATGATGCACTGGAAGGAGTGAGGGATAGCAAAAACAGTATTTTAATAGATAGTTTCTTATGGGAATCACTAAGAAAATGTATTTTAATAGTTATTGATAAGCACCAGCTCACAACACTGCATGTAGCTGCATCACTTGCACATTACACTTCCCGACACACTGAATGTATAACACACCTAGAATTCTCAGCACAGAGACAACTGAGAGTTGTTACATAGCACTTACAAATTACCCCAGGAGAATGTAGCTTTTAGTAACATTTTCAACAATGAAGCTGCAACACTATTTTAGTGACTAGGTTCCTTATGCAAAGGAAAAATAAAAAGTAGTCAGTGACATACTTCCTGAAATTTTAATACTGGCTTTCAGTTGTTAACAATCTAAAGTGCTTTTGTATTTCATAGATTTTTTTTTCATTTTTCAATTGTTACCAAAAAAAATTAAAACATTTATAAATTTATTCCATGCGCTTGTGAATGTACAATTTAGTCTATTCCCGTTTCCTCACCCAAAAAATTGGCATTGCCATCTCCCAAATCTCTTTTTTGAAACCAAGTCTGTGAATTTGTTCCTTGAACATAGGCATCCAGAAAATAGCAAATTCCAGGGATATCACTGGGAAAATTTGGTGGAAGCTCTTCTCTTGAGCGAGGTGTGAACACAAAACCTGGATATTCCTTTAACAACCTAGAATAAAAATGAATCATCATGATTAAAAGTGAATTAGTCACTAATTGTTACTAAAAGTACAAACATCCAATAATTATTCATGTACAGCAGGGCAGAATGTAGCAGGGCAGAATCCAATATAAAATTTATTTTATTTACTGAAAATATTTTTAAAATACTGTTTGGTAACTTTGATAACCTATTAATTTGTGCAGCAGCACAAACAGGAGTACTGCCTCTCTTTTTTTTTGTCTTGTCAATGTTTTGCACGTAGGTGCTATGTTTGTTGTAAATATTCTGAAAAACTACAGTACTGAAAGCGAGCTCAGGTTTGCACATGAAACTGGCACCATAATTAATGTTTCAACTAATGAAATACTGCGGCACTTATTAACTAAACTATTTAAATCCTCTTACCAATTCTAGTAATTTTTCTTTTTTACATGTGCCCACTATACACAGTGGTCTTCTATACCTGAAACACAGATTGCCAACCTGTAGGGATAGATACTGATGACTGGTATCTTAGAATCATAGAATGTCTGGGCTGGAAGGGACCTCCAAAGATCCTCTAGTCCAAACCCCCTCTGCCATAAGCAGGGAGATCACCAACTAGATCAAGCGACTCAGAGCTTCATCCAGCCTGATCTTGAATGTCCCCAGGGATGGGGCCTCCACCACCTGTCTGGGCAACCTGTTCCAGTGGTCTATCACCATTATACTGAAGAACTTTTTCCTTATGTCTAACCTAAATCTAACCTTTTCTAGCTTAAAGCCATTACCCCTCATCCTGTCACTACAAACCCTTGTGAATAGTCCCTCCCCTGCTTTCTTGTAGGCCCCTCTCAGGTACTGGAAGGTCGCTATAAGGTCCCTCTGGAGCCTCTTCTCCAGGCTGAACAACCCCAGCTCCCTCAGCCTGTCCTCACAGCAGAGCTGCTCCAGCCCTCTGATCATTTTTGTGGCTCTCCTCTGGACACGCTCCAACAGCTCCACCTCCTTCTTGTGCTGGGGGCTCCAGCTCTGGACCACGCACTCCAGGTGAGGTCTCACCAGGGCAGAGTAGAGCAGCAGGATCACCTCTCTCCATCTGCTGGCCACGCTTCTTTGGATGCTGCCCAGGATTTGATTGGCCTTCCAGGCTGCCGCTGCACACTGGTGGCTCATGTCCAGCTTCTCATTTACTAGTACCCCCAAGTCTTTTTCCAGTGGACTGCTTTCTAACATGTCCTCTCCCAGCCTGTATTGGTATTGTTGGTTGCCACTCCCCAGGTGCAGGACTCTGCACTTGGTCTTATTGAACCTCATGAGGTTCACCTGAGCCCACCTCTCCAGCCTGTCCAACTCCTACCGGATGGCCTCCCATCCCTCTGGCATATCAACTGCATTGTATCTTAAGCTTCCAAGCAATTACTGCAATATACAGGAGCTGTGCAAGTTGCCATGATGTTATCAGTATCTGTTTAGAACTGGTGCACAACTCCCGAATTAAAAAAAAAGAACACTAAACAGCAAAGGAGGTTAACACATCATTCACTCGGGGAAAACAAACACACATACTACAACAATAATAATGGTTTACCCTTTAAACAAATTGCCTATTTTCCAGGCACTCAGAGAATAAATTCTCTTTTACTTTCAACAGTACACTAATTTCAAGTATTCTTTTGAGATGAACACACAGCCATGCACAAATCTACTCATGCCATGAAGTTATAGGCAACTCTTGTGCCGATGAAGTGTCTGATGGTTTTCAGAAAAGACTGTAGTCATTATCATTAAAAATGATTTTCCATATGGATACAGAAAAAAAAAATCAGTGTTGGCCAGTGCTGTTCTTATTTAAGTGTGCACTGGCGATGCTAATGCCATCTCTGCACTTGTTTAGAGTGCATGAGTGAGAAGGTTGCTTACTGTGTGCCCTAACACCTGTGCTACTGCTCTCTAAATCACCTCGACAAGATAATCTAGTGCTTGGCACCCTGTAAGCCACACAGCACATGCTGCAGGGGATGTCAGGATCCCGTGCCAAATCCTCTGTCTGATACTGGACACAGAACCTTGCCACAAGGCATTATCTGACACATGGCATTGGGTACAAACTGAGTACCAGCAACTAACTGTCCAGGCTACAACAAGGGTAGCAGAGCTTACTTAAAAGGAAAAAAATAATTCATATCCATATTTCTGGTTATTTTGCTCAGCCAGCCACATAACTTTTTTACTAGTAGATTTCAGGCCCTACAGTTCATTCTTAGAGAACTTTTGGCCACTGGGAGAAGCTCTATCAGCTCAGTGGAATAAAATTCAAACCTGGACCTGGAAGTTAGATGTAGATTGTTGTTACCATCAAATTCAAACACTCCTTTATAATTTTGCCTGGCACCTATAAGACTTTTGCGTATCCAAGAATGTGTTGCAAGGTACAACTTCAACAAGTTCAAGGTCTTCAAGTACAACTACACTGATAATACAAATAGAGCGTTAGGTTTGGAAGGCAAAGGAAAGATGCTGTGTTTCTTCCCATGGGAGAGCCTGCCAGCTGGCTGCATAATCACATAGCACACTTTACTAAAAATGTCTGCTCCGACTGGATAAATAGTACAGCCTAAGTTCCATACTAAAAGTTTTAAACTGAGCTGGGATCAAGACCTGTATAAACTAAACACTGATGTGGCTGATTCATTGCAACCTATTCATTCATCTTCCCCAACCAAAGAGAATGAAGATGTTTAGGGTGATGTTTAACAATTCTTCAGTTGGATTGTTATTTTCAAGGGCACCTGCAGCCAATTTGGCATCCTGAAAGCCACACAGCTTAAAGAGGAGCCAAGTATATGAAAAAAGAAAATAAAAAATAAGCAAGAGGTATACAGCTGCAGGGTAAGAAGCAAAATTGGCCCAGACAGACCATTTATTTTAACTGCAACATCTGAAAAATAAATATCAGCTGTTCTGTTTCACCCTTTTTCTTGCTGCTGCTGGTTGCATTCTGACTAAAAATAACCATGGTGCATTCATGAGCAGTCAGATAAAAAGATAAGGGAAAATAAATAGCAATACTTCAGAGCAGAAAAAAAATAAAACAAAAACAAACCACAAAAACGAGCAGGAAGAAAATTAACTATTAGAGTACTTTAGGTGAACATTTTACAGTTAGGAAGTGCCTTACCTGTAAGTTGTTGGGCTGACATTTATTCTTCTAGGTACACTGCAAGATTCAAACTTATTGGCAAGGGTTACATTATTTCCAAAAAGGCAATAACGAGGCATTTTAACCCCAACAACTCCAGCAAAGACAGATCCAGAATGAAGGCCGATACGCATCTTTAAATAAAAGACAGAAAACAGCATTACTAAGTAAAATAAAATGGTTAAAGTCAGTTTCATAAATGCTTCTATTAAAAAAAACAACAAAAAAAAACCAAAACAACAACAAACAAACAAACAAACAAACAAAAAACAAAACCAAAAAACAACTACTAATACAAATGGAGTTAGTACAATCTCCTTAAAATGTCTGTATTCTGGTCATCAACTGGAAACTAGCTGGAGTTTACCTTGCTTTGCATTTACAGTAAGCAATCCTTCAGAACTGTGATAACACTGGTTTCTGTGGCAGTAAATTAATCTAGAAACATCAGCAAGAGTTACTACGACATTTGGATACTTTCCTGGGAGGAATTACATGTCACAATGTTGTCAGACTGCTGACAGTCAATGAACAGTGCTTGCTCTGCTGCTCAGGTCAGAAGACAAGCCTTAGGGAACAGCAAACAGACGTAGTTCCACTGGAACTCTACTGACAAGGTTGCACACAGAGTAAATTTCAATCCAACAGTACAGAATTTTGATAATTCATCAAATTGTAAAGCAGTTGAAACATTTTGATACCTCTTCTTTGTAATTCATACTCAGATTTTGGTGTTTTTCTTAACTGGTGCTGCTTTCTGATTTTTTAATTATTATTTGGATGTGTTCCTTTTCTTCTGTGCATTACACATATGGAGAAGCTTGCATATCTACCATGCGTGCTACTACTTATATATATATAATATACATTATCATTATGAAGGAGTCACAATTTCTAATTTTGAGTGGAAAAGCAGAAGAGCCTGCAACAAAAGCAAAATCCACCCACACAGCAAAGATGGCTGAAATATGTACATCAATATACAAGTCTGATTTAAAGTAAGCGGTTTGCAGTCACACCTTTTTCTTTGAAAACTGGTACATAAAATGACAGTAGATTGTGTGACATATCTCTTGCTTTGCAAAACAGTCAATGCTTTTGTGAAGCATTTCATTAAAATAGATGCTTACTTTCATTAAAAATAGAAAGAGTCCATTTTCTTCTAAGAATCTTCCAGGAGGTACTTATACAATGTTTTTCTCCCTACTTACTTAAAAAAATGTAATAGCATTCCTCATTCTAAACTACAGAGGTACCACTGCATGGAGTTTATAAACACGCTAATAGTATTGTCAAGATGTTTCCTGATTTTTTAAGACTAATTTGATTTGATACTGTGAAATATAGAAAGAACAACATTTATTTATAATATAATACTGCTGTTCTCTGTGATAAATATGGAGCACGTAATCCTCTGAATAACCGTTTTCTTTGTATTGGAATACAAATATTCCTTAATCTAAAAACGAAGCCTGAAGTTTTCTAAAGGAACAAATGAACAGATAAATGTTAAAGATGAGTAAATGAAAGATAATAAACTGAGATGTCTGTATTAAAAATAATAGGACCCCATTCCAGGACATTTGAACTTAGTAGAGGGTCCACATCATTTGTCATGCACATTTTTCTCAGTGAGAGGTAAACATACATGAAAAGTTCAGTATGTATCTAAGTCCTCATTGAAAGGAATCCATACATGTAACTACCATGGAATCTAACAGTTGCACTGACAGCATTAACACCATCACCTTCTGGCAGTGGTTCAGTACCCAACTGTAAAATAAGAACAGCAACAGAATCCTTTGAAGAGCTGTGGATTACTGCAGTCAGAACTTGTCTTTGATGATACATATGTGTACACCTGTTACCTCTAAAGACTTAGATGTTCTTATTTGATCTAATTTTGAGAGAGGATTATTCTCCTTATTAGAAAACAGTAACAGAATATTCCGTGCTACTGACAAATTTATTGCTACTGGAACAAAAGCTGCAGCATGTCCACATGCACCTACTGATTTCACTGCATTTATGTTTTTTAGGTTGATTTTCAATTCTCTGTTTCATCTTCACATCTCCATAAAACTCTCATTCATAGAACTAAAAAGGTCATCCTCTCAAGCCATACACACTCAATTCCTCAACTTGTCTGAGTTAATGCAATGATGTGAAATTTCCTCAAGACAAAATCCCCAAAAGCAGCTAAACAAACAAACCTGCCCACTTTAATCTTACAAAATATAATAAAATACTACCTTGATAGGCTCTCCATGGGGAGACACCACCTCATCTGACAGTTCCATCATCTTCAGGGCCATCAATGCTATCTGAACAGCATGTGTTTCACTTTCTTTGTGTAAACCTCCAGCGACACAGTAGGCGTCCCCAATAGTCTCAACCTAAAACAAGCATATTTGCTCCTTGTTTATATGTTTGACATATTAAAGAATAGCCTTTGGCTTCAATAAGAATTGTACCTATATAATGACTGAATATTTTTTGCCCTGCTAAATTATTTAAGTTGTGGGCAGATCCTGCAGAATTATTCAAAAGGCAAAATTGTTCAACTTGTATTTATTGCTGAGCATGATGTTAAAATACAGTTCCTTGCTAACCTGCCATCAAGAACCCATAGCTACATTAAACACCTATTTACTCCAGATTCACAGCACTGTCACTGAAATTAATTTTTTGAATTAACTCTTAAGTTTTGATGGGTTTCTCTCTTGGCCACATGAACAACTGATTCTGTTCATTTTGTTTGCTTGTTTTGTGATTTATCTTAATATATCTTTCCTAGAATAACGGCTTAGGGCAAAATAATTTTTAGACTTCTATTATCCTCTGTCCCATTTAGTCTTCATTTCATTTTCTGCCCCATAGCCCCAAAGGAATGCAATAAATTGTGTACCTTGTAGACATCTAGCTCTCCACATTGGTAATCAAAGCGAGTATAAAGCTCATTAAGCATGGTGATAACCTGCATAGGTGAGCACTGGGAACAGATGGCAGTGAATCCAACAATGTCAGAGAAAAGCATTGTGACATTATTAAATTTCTTGGCTTTCACAACTTGTCCCTGCCACAACTGCTGAGCAACCTCTCCAGGAAAAATTGAAAACAGAAGATCTACGGTCTTCTTCTTTTCTTCTTCAAGTGCTTGATGGGCCTGCTCAAGGGTTGCTTTTAGCTTTCCTAACCTCTTCTTCAGTCCATCCTGAGCTCTGGCCTGCTCTCCAATCAGAACAACATCTCTCAATGCATTGTGAATGGGAATATCCGAGAGGTACAACCCACGTCCTGTAAAATCTTCTAGTCTATCCACACAAGGAGATCCCAGGAATAGGATGGCGCTGGATTCAAAAATGTAGATCATTTGGCCTTTGAGATCCATTACCTGAAACAGTTAAAGACACATGAATTCATGCGAAACACACATTTTGCTGAAATGAAGGAAAATCAGTCTGGTCCACAGTCCTTACATTTTCATCTAGTTGCTTAAGATAAAACATGGGGTGCTACACCCTAAATTTATTTTGCTTCAGCCTTCTGGTACAAAAGTTAGATCCCAACTTAAGGATAAACACCTAATTATGTTTAAGCATCATTACCAATTTTAGCTTGAGAAGAAAAGAAAAAAAAAATTTGTGCATTTATAGTGGCCTATGAATTTCTGCTAGTAACTAGTGTTTAGTTGATGCACCACTTTCTTTGTACGACAAAGTGAGAAAATCTGCTTCAATCTTACCACATGATGTTCAGTGGCATAAATGATCTACAAAAGCAAAATATTTTGTATGAAGAGTTTTTACGTTCTTCCTGTGTTCAGCTGTGTAATGTTCAAGGCTCTGCAAATCTCTAACATTGCTCTGAAAGACCCATTTTTTTTAAGTAAACCCGTTACTCACTAATAGACTTTTTGCATATGTAATATATGCATATGTATATGCAATATATTTGTACATGCAAAAGGAAAGCAAAGTCTACTACCCTTTGTAATCATTAAACTGTTGCCTAGAGCAGACACGGACCCGAGATGCAGTAGCTTATCCATGCTACATTTTTTTCCACTTCACTGAATGAAACCTTTATTACCATTCTTCATTTAAGTTCTTGGAGGGTTGAGTCTGAATTAGTAATTCATCTTGGAATGCCTCAGGTATATATAAGCTGGGGTTCAGTTGGGGTCAGTGACAAATAACAGCAGTTATTGAGTATTCAATTTTTTTTACTGTCCCAGGTCATTTGCCAAAGACCCAGCTTCAGCAAAAATAGTAAGTAATCTCATGATCTGAAACTAAGTGGGACCTTCCACGATTGCATCTGATGAAAACATCAGAAAATGAAAGATACCAAAATACCAAAGAGACCGGAGGCTCAGTGAGGACAGGAAATGCCTACTTTCCCCAAGTCCTAGAGCTGTTGTTTCCAGATCATTGAGGGGCACTTTGGTAAAGCTCTCCCTGCCACTGTCTGTGTTGGAGATACCCTTATTTTCTGAAGCATGGCATGTCATTGGCTTTATCTCAATCTACTGAGTTTGTCTCAATATTTCAAATTATTTTTTTTTTAAATCTAGTTCACGGTCAGATTTTGTGTAAATTTCCTAAAGCAGAGTGTTGACTGAATATTGGCTTCAGAATCCGAATTACATTAGAGCACCCTGAATAAACCGTTATTATTCAGTTGTATTAGATACTGAGAGACAGTCAATGCAAAGTGCACCATGTTTTGTGGCAATTTTCACTCTATCTGAAAAAAAAAAAAATTCCTCACAAATATAAAATGTCTCTTACCATGGATGACTTCGTATCAGTATTATCCCACCTTCTGACTCGTACAATGAACTGCATATTTAGCATTGTCATTATTCCACTAAAAGTGCAGCTTACTTTGGGGCTAAGAATTTCAAAATACTCTTCAAAATTTGGCTTGGCTTGAAATTCTCTCCTGGTCAAAAGTCTTCTTATCCCATTTCCAACTTGAAGAACTGACATATCCTTGTCAAACATAAAATGAAATGGGAAAGTCTTACAGAAGACAGAGGCAGGAATCACAAGTGAAGACTGTGGTTTACATGGAGATAAGGAAGGTTTTGCACTTTTGACTTGTATAGAGTACAGCAAATAAGGCTGATTAGCAAACTCAGTGCAATCATTATGGAAACATGGAGGCATGGGCATCACTTCCACCTCAGTTTCATATAAAATATGAGCTGCTGCTTTAATAATACCAGACAGAATAAGACTTGTGGTTTTCTTAGGAAAGAAATAATACACATTTAAGAAGTCCTGATCTTTCTCCAGGCATAATATGGAGGCGTCTTCAAGTCTGTCCTTTTTTCCTGCTTCTTGGCTGTGGCCACTCTGCTTCAGTAGGGTAGTGAAACTGTTCAAGAAGTCCTTAAGCGTTCCTCCAATAACCCCTAATATGTGCTCATCCTCTTCATAGCATATTTTGAATAGCTCTTCACCAAGAGACTCCCGTAGAGACTCCACAGGAACACCTGCATGGGACCATATTTTAGCCAGAACTGTACTCATCACGCTGAATCTCCAGCTAACCTTCACTTTTTTCATCCTAGACCAAATCAAATTAGCAATATCCTTCCCTGATCCAGCACTGACACTTGAGGGGCTCTCTCATTTAGGAGTCCTGCTGCAACCAAAGACATACTCATGTTGCCTCGAAAACAGGGAGACAATAAGTTGTCATTTGGAAAGATCCAAGACTCAGTGTAAAGACACAGACAGAATAAATGCACATTTTGGATCAGGATTTAACCCAATTCCCTTAGCTTTATGTAAAGAAATAAAACAAGAATTTTAAAACTTAAAATAAGAATACAAAGTAAGGATAAAATAGGAACTGTGCAGACATGTAGATGTAATGCCGGATCAAATAAATTAAATGATCCTAGGAATGTTCTGGGGTACTGATGCCAGTTGGCACAGAACAGTCCACATCTTTGCTGGTAAATTTGTTTTAAAAAGGATAGCTGCAGGCAGATTGACTGCTGGGAATATTCCAACACCCCAACTGTTACTGGGAATCATTTGGAAAAGTGTTATCTTTTGCAGGCCAACTGTATGTCAGGACCAGCTTAACAGTTTAAATGTACAGAAGACCATGTTTCAGTTCCTAGAAATGTTAATTTACTATTTCAGAAGTATCCAGAGAATGCCATATTGCAAATTGGTCTCTTCCAACAGGGAACAGCCCTTCCTTCAGAAGATGAAAAGGATCAAACAGTTTTTCAGTCTAAAACTGTAACTTCTTACCAAATGTATGTAACAACTCCCTTTAGATGCTGGGTCTTAGGGGTGGATGATTCTATGACATTTCAGATTTGAGAAACTCATTTCCTTAGCTCAAATTTTGACACTGTGAACTGTTAATTGCAGAGTTCACAGCTTCGCCTCTGTGTTGTCAGCATCACTGCAGCCCTTACATGGAGGAAACTATTTCTTAGTAGCAAGACTAATTTATATATACATACATTTTATATATATAAAACTTTAATATATAATCTATTACATATGTATATTATTAAACAAGCTTACATTACCTGCGGCATTAGCATGATCACTGATTATTTTTTCAAAATCTTCTCTATCCCCAGTTATTCTGTAAAGGTCATTAAAATTTAAATAAAAAAATCTTGAAAACTCAAGACAAACATGGTAAAAATAGAAAAAAGGTAATATAAGTTACCTACCCTGTCTTTAATGTGTACAGATCAAGCTTTGCTGATGAAATAGGCAGGTTTTCATTAATTCAAAACAGGGTCTGGGTAAGATCTTAGATTATCCTGAGTATTTGTGATAAATTAAAGTTTTAGTGGTCTGAGCTCAGATTATGGATTGAGGCCAAATACCATAGACTGGCATTGATTAAAATTTCTGAGGTTGCAAGTCTTGGGTTTTGTTTGATTCAGGTTTTTTTGCTTGAAGCCATAAATGTATTAGATAATGTATTGTATAATAAAATCAGAATTTATATTCAAGCATCTATTGGAATTACATTGCATTACATTCAAAAGAGGTGAGAAAGGCATTTCTGTTTTGAGAGGAAATACCAATACAACTATTAACTTCAAAATTAGTTGTTCATTGGTAGTAATCCAAATTCTGTGGCACAGATCTGCAGCCCTCTGAGTTCTATGAGATCAATCAATGTCAACCTGAACATCAGACCCGAAATGATAAGGACATGTAGCTTAGATTAACCTCCATATAATAAGCTTTGGATACTTACGTTCAGAATTTCTTCACTTGAAATATCTTAGATATATTTATATGCAAAAGCAACAGACATTTAGATCTGTTTTGCATTCAGATTCTGTTTTATCATTCAGAATAGCATAATAATTTTTTGTTTCAAACTAATACTCTAGGAGGCAACACATAATTAAAGATGGGTAAAATATTCCTATCGATAAGCCAATCAGCAATTGCAGTGCACATCTGATCAGTTATCTCTGGTTGTCAGTGCATGTAAAGTGCTTTGAAAATATCAAGTATAACTTAAAAGATACGTTGCAACTATCTATTCTTATCACAGTAATCAACAGTGTAGTTTCCAGCTTCATTATTTTCCTTCTCTTTTGAAAGAAGATTTATACTCAGGGGCCTATTTTTTCAGATGCATTCAATAAATTAAAACCTCAATGTATAATGAGATGCTAGCAAATTTTCGCTCCCTATGGGGCTCAAATAATTAATATTGAATTAGTTTTAAGGAGTGATGAAAATCAAGCTGAGTTCCTCAGAAACAGAAACCAGAAGAGAAGCTGAATAAGCCCAGTGAAAGCATGTATGTCAATATCTGTAGCATATGATCATTCACGGTATCAGAAGCCAATTTTTTTTTTGTATAATACCAGTTGTTAGCATTTAAAAATATTTTCCTGGGATCTTAGAAACGGTGAGTGAGATGCATATACAACCATATCTACCTTCCCATCTATGCCCAAGTAGTCCAAGTTCTCCCAAAACACTTGCTCATTTTAAATAAAGTCCTTACCTGTTTCCCTGCACGAATATCGAAATTTGCCCATCAAGTCAACTTTGTTAGTAATTTAAATATTTCTGAATATTTTAAAATAAAATACATCGTTATTAACTTACACTACATGAAATGTTACGCACCAATTTGACAAGATAATTGAAAACAGATTCTGGAAGTCCTGATCCCCAGGCACCATCCCGGTCCCTTATGAACATTTTTGCTGTTAAATTAGCTGCAAGCCCATTACACATATACCTACCTGCTTTCTTTTATTCTGTGCTTTGCAAGTGCTCTTTGTAGTGCAAGATTTAGCCTTTCAAACTGGGGAAGAAAAAAAGGTATGCCAGTTAAAATGTCATTGCTGAAAATTGAATCATAACATTCTAACACAGAGAAGAATTACTTCACTGTCCTTGGGACTATATTTTTGAGATGGTATTGTTAGGAACAGCATGTCATTTCTATGTTGGGGATTTAGTTTATCTTGATGTTTTCAGCTCAAATATCACTATGATTAAGCACTTTAGCTCATGTCTTCCAGTGGCTGTGCATTTTAAATATAGCAATGTGCTTTACCTCCAAGTTGTCAGATGGCAATAAAGTCAGTGCTTCTAAGAAATGTGTAAGTAACCCAACTTTCTATTATTATGCACACACACATCCCCCCACAAAAAAGAAAAACATCCTACCATGAATAAAATGTAGTAAAAAAACCCATCATTTAAAATATATTCCCCAAACAGAAAAAGCCTGTTATATTCTGCATTATGCCCATACCAAACAGTGAAGAGTGGTTTTTCTACCTAGTAATTTTCTTGGAATCTTAAGAGTTTTTTTTTTTTCAGAGCTATTTTTAGGTTGGACTGAAATTGCAAAACATAACAGAGTTTCAAATGCAATTATACAAGATCAATATAGCATTCTGTGCTCCAGGTTATCTCCTTTTCCGTTTTCAAGACAATAACGTTTCAAAACAATGTTAGAACAATTTATTTTGTATTTGTAGAAGTAGAATAATTTTGGCTATGTATGCTGCAAACCCAAATATCCTCCAGACAAATATCTAGTCACTGTGGACAACCTCTGTAAAAGGATTCCAAAATAAATGACCCTTTACAGTATAATGAAGATTCACCTTAATTTATCTCAGTCCCATGGTTCCATATTCTTTCTGTAGTTCCTAACTGGAACAGATACAACAATTCCCAAACATGCATAGTTCAAACTGCTGGGGCCAGTCTTTCGTATGTAAGACTGTGTAAGCTGTCTTACGTATGTAGTATCTGATCAGCTGAAACTCAAACTCTCCATAAAGATGGGATTGCAGAGTAGTACCATACTGCCATGATAGAATTTGGCTGTGAGGCTTGCTGTGGTCTGGTTTTTGTTTGCTTCTCATTCCTTGAAGAAAATAGCATTTTCTACTGCCTCCTTTACTTTTCGTACTTTCAAAAACCTCAAGAAAATATCATGTGAAAGAAACACAATATATTCTGGAGACTTTTTGCAAGCAAAAATCTAAATTAAGTAACTGTTCTACCATGTATATGAACACAATGTAAATTATATCTGTGTATCAATTGGTACAGTAAGTGGAACACCATCCGATTCATTCCTTAATGCTAAACAATGTCCTCTGTATTTCTGTAAATACCCAAAAAAGGAAATAAAACATCCCATGCATTACATTGTATCTCAAATTTCTTCAAAAGCTATTCTTGCACTATGTACTGGACTTCCATGCACAACTCACTGTTTTCATGAATCAGTCAGGGTCGTGATGTGGCCCCTGTTTTGGAGTTTCCAGTTACAAAGAAGATGATGTTAGCAACTGATGGTTAATAAAAGGCACTATGAAGTATCCAAGCAATGAAATGTGTTTTTAAACAAGCAAAACCTTTCTATGGAGAACAAAGATTGGAAAGATGCTTAGCTCTTGACCTCAAATTAGCATGAGAACAGACTACTATACTTGGACAATGTTCCAATGAATATAACTTGAATAACTGTAAACAGCAGTAATAATAACTCGAACTTCAGTAGTTCCTGGAGTTATAACATCCTTGACTTTACCAAGCTTTAGTCCTAGCTGATGAACTAGACTATCATTATTATATATTAGGCAGATGCATACACTCTTTAAAGAAAAAGAAACCCAGTTATTTCATTAAAAATCCCAACAAGAACCATGTACTAGAAAAGCAATACAGCAATCACGGCATCACAGAAAGTCCTTTCTTTTATACATTAAAAGATCAGTTTAAAGGGATTAATTTATTCTGTGTAAATGTAGCAGATGTAAAAAGGGGTCTATCAAAAACTGATGCTGTAGAGTTTTAGTGAAGGGGTAATCGATGAAGAATTACAAAAACAGATCTGCAAATAGATTTCAGAAAACTCCAGCACTTGTAGTAAGCTGCACTGAATGCCCAAGTAATAGAACCGTAATTAGTTGAGCACACAGAGTTAGCCATTTGCCATTTTTAGTCCAAATATATATCAGTCAATTTCTTTGCATTTTCCACAGAATTTGAGGCAATCCCGTGTCTTGAATCTTATGAGGCTGTGTTTTTCATGGTCTTTTTACAGCAATAAACCACAGTATTCATTTCCACTCAAACGAACCACTGTACACACACTACCTGTTTTCAGGTGAGTTGAGCAGAGACATAAGAGTACCTTTGTGGTAAACACAGACAGTAATGTTTTTAAAAACAGTACAGCAGGAGGTTAGCATCATAGCAGATGAAAAGAGCTGTTTTAATTTTTTTAGTGATAATGACTAACGTACTTAGCAATATGGAGTCAGTTATGTCAACTAATGAGGTCACCACATAATTTACATAATTATGTAACAAGGCAGAGTTTCTCTAATACTATAACTATGTGAAAAAATTGCTACAGAAATATGGAGCAATTAACATGATCAGAGGAAGGGCGCAAATACAAGCCAAAAATATAGGGAAATACAGTGGAAGGGATGGTGTGAAAGTATACAAAACTGATTGTGGCAAAGTTGTATCCAGAAGGAGCATAAAACGAGGATTTAAACTATGCAGAACTACATAAGAACGCAAAATTTTAAGTCACAACAACTTTCTGAAGGCTTACATCTAAAGGCTACCATAAAATGCTTTCATAATATTTATAATTAGATGCTATTAAGTTATTATTATGCAGTATGTGTTTACCTCAGGAAAGATTAGTTTACAGATGCTTTCAGTTAATGTGTGGAGGTACACTCTACTTCTGCTTGTTTTCCTTTGTGGAAGGTTTCCTTGAGTATCCTTTTCATGGACTTCTTTGCAGATGGGCAAAGCTGCTCTAGAGATGTCTTCTGTGCAGTCCTTGTCATGTTCCTCAGCAACGTGAGTTTGAGTCAGTAAGGAGAAAGGACATTCCCCTGTGATCTTCAAGTCTTTCAGTTTTGTACAGAACATGCTGTACGAAGTCTCTCTCTAGAGATTAAGAGTACTTGGATTTGTGTTTAATAGTTCTCTTCTGTTTACTAACAGCAGCAGAAGATGCCAGAACAGTAGATAAGGCAACCAGTATAGATTATTTGTAGCTATAAATCACCACGGGAACAAACGTGTCCCTAAAAAGCAAGAAGAGGGAAAGAAAAATTAAAACATTAATTTTCTGTTTTAAATTCCTGTGACATTCCAGTTTTCTCACATGTGCATTATGAAATGGCTTCTTTAGGACCTCGATCAGGAAAGCACTTAAGCTCCATGTGTCATTTTAAGCATGTAATCCCTACAGACTTCAGTGCTTCAGGTAATTAACACTGCATGCACGGTTAAGTTCTTGGCTCTAGTGATTAAGGCAGAGGAGCTGTTTTATCTGATATATCTTCGGTCACATTGATGGATGAAGTCTCTGAAAGTGTAGAGAGTAGAATTCTAATGAGAAAACCTTTTTAATTCTTCATAAGCAGCTATTAAATGTACCTGATATGGCACAATGAAACTGATTTGTTATAGATATTTGAATCTCAGCTTATGTGATGTCCAAGATCCTTTTTGTAACAGAGAGATCTATGACTGAAGTTAGTACTTGCAATTCTGGAACAGCATCCAAGACCAAAGGTTAGCAACTCGTGTAAAAGCCAGTGACTGGTGACAACTGCCATCATGGAAATTTAACCACGTAACTGAAGTTTGCTTGGAAACACCAAGCGATTTTTATGCTTTTGAAGGTGGCATCTTTCAAACAACACATTAAAAAAAAAAAGGGGGGGGGGGAGGCCTGAACTTTTAATTTTAACAATTATTCCCCATTTATTGCATTTATTTCAGTTAGACTTAATCTGAAAAAGGTTCTTCCCTTAAGGGCTTCATTTTCTATTGATGGTATCTCATGGAATCCGATCCTCTCATCCTCATATAATACTCTAACAAGGTAATCCCTGATGGCTTTTGGCGACTCTGGAAGCGGCTGGAGCATTACGCTGGTCTCTCTGGAGATATAATGCAGTAACTATTTCTTTCAGAGGCACTATGGTTTTAATCAGCCTGCTTATTTCTGCCCCTGAGACACAAAAGGGCTTTTAGGGTCACAGCAACTGTACCAGGGTTAAAAATAGCTAATTCCTGATATAGGTTATCAGCTGCTTCTTTTGAAACAGCTGGAATGAATGGCACAGCAGAGGAGTGCTGCACACCCAGCACAAATGGTGTGGCTAAGAGGGGAAACAGGCAGAGGAGACTTGGGCTGGACCTGGTGCTGAAAAAAAATACTTGGCAGAAAAGGCCATTTTAAAGCATGCTCTAATACTGATGGTGTCAGGCCAGCTTCTAAGGGACATCTATCAAGATTATTAAAGTATTATTTTAAGAATCAACAAGCACAATGCTAAGAACAAGAGGCTGAAGAATGTTTACATAACATTCTATATTTCTGATTTCAGTTTTTACATAGAAACTCATTTGTTTCTACTGCATGGACATCAGTAATACTTTTATTTTTAATTGCTAAATACTTTTGTGTAGCAAATGAGGCAGTGAAAAACTTCAAGCAAAAATCACACTCTCAATACATAAATATACATAATATTTTCTTTATAATGTAAGCATTGTTACAGATATGCAAAAGTATTTGTATTTAGGAGCCATTATATAACTTAAGAAAAGCAGAAAAGAATCACCTTTTCAGTAGTTAGATTGACCTATGTACTGAAATAAACCTAAGAAAAATAGCAAAACAAATATGCATGTGCACCTTTGTCAAAGGACTAAAAAAACCAAATATGGCTTCAAAGTATTTTACATATCAACTCACATGCGTTGCCAAATTTGGGCCTTAAATTTTAAGATAAATTTTGAATTTATAAAATGACACTACTAAAATGTTTAAATCAGGTATATCAGCATTTTGGAGGAAAAAAGTTTTGAAATATATTTTTGTAAAGAAAAAAACATAAAATATTTAAAATATACCTCAGTGAATGGCGTGCTGCATTTATAAGTACTGCTTCTTCTTATTTTTTTTTTAAATGTCTCGCCCTCTTTGAAAAATGTAACACTGAATTAATGGTTAATTTAGATACCAACAAATATTTACTGCATTTGCACTAAACTAGTGAATCACCTTCAGCAATTACCAATAGTTTTGGTGGTGGTGTTTTTTTTTGTTTGTGGTGGGTTTTTGTTTTGGTTTGGTTTTGTTTGTTTGTTTGGTTGGTTTTTTTTTAATTTTTTTATTTTTTCTGGTGAAACTGTTTCGCTGTTTCTAGAAACTAGTGAATCACCTTCAGCAATTACCAATAGTTTTGGTGGTGGTGTTTTTTTTGTTTATGGTGGGTTTTTGTTTTGTTTTGGTTTTGGTTTTTTTTTATTTTTTTTTATTTTTTCTGGTGAAACGGTTTCTCTGTTTCTAGGAAGATAATAATCTGGAATTATTTGGGAGTTCACTTCCATGCTAGCCTATTATATTTTAATTACATTATATTTGATGTGGAAAAATATCCAGGCAGGTAGAATCAGCTCTGTGAAGGAAGTGATGTCATTATTTGGTATTTATTCTGGTGTTTTTTTTTTTTTTTTTTTTTTGGTTTTTTTTGGTTTTTTTTTGTTTTGTTTGTTTGTTTGTTTTTTTGTTTGTTTTGTTTTGGTTTGGTTTGGTCTTTTTTGTGTGCCAATTGTTATTTATGACAAAATCATCACTGATTTGCAAGTGGAGATCCATTATGTTTCTTGTAATAATACTCGTATAAAACCAGTATCATTAATATGCAGATCTTTAAATTCCAAATGATGATGACACTGTTCCTAAAGAAAGCTTCCTGCAGGACTATTTTCCATGTATCCTGAAGTTCTTGTTTTCCCAGAAACAAATGAGATGGTACTTTGGTAACGTATATCCCAGTTTAAAACCAGCATACAACTTAACAGGCATAACAATTTTCAAGCAGTAACCAATTTAAGACTCCCCCTGACCTCTGCAATGACAAGTCCACCAAAATTACATCTTTAAAGAAACAGAGCAGAAATCCTTATTCCATGACACTTCACAGGATTCAAATGCTGAGGAAACAAAAAGCATACTGTGTCTTTCTTTATTAAGACATCAAGTTTGCATCTGGTATCCTAAGTGCATCTTGAACTTAATATAACTAAAATTCAGAAAAAGAGCCTACTGTGTTATAGAAAAAACTCTCTCACTCAAACAGTAATTATACAGGGGTTTTAAAGGTCTGAAAGGAGAAAGATAATGAATTACAGAAGGAGTTGTATAATGGACCTTAAGAAGTTATGAGAAAGATGATGGCACAGATCACAGGGTAAGTCAAACATCTGCAGATGTGTTTCAAGAATGAAGAACACAAGCCCTTTCATTGTTCACAATGTTTAAAGACATTTTATGACCATAAAAAAAAAAAGAATAAGAAAATGGAAAGGAAATATAGAAAAGTTTCTAATTTTAATTCCAGTCCAAACATGCTTTGAGAGAGTTCATCCCCAAGGAACAGCAATGTTTAACATGAATTCTCCATCTCTGCCATATTAATTGATGTCATACTTACTGCGGGAAGCAAATTGAAAATTAAAATTAAATAATCTGCTGTGAGATCAAACTACAAGCAACCAATTTATTTGGTGTCTGGCTGAAGGCAACATGGCACTGTGCCATTCAGAAAAATGAAGATGACTATCATAGTATAGTCATAGCAGTAGATTAACTTAACAGTGCTCAAAATACTTTGTGCAAACATTTCATTGTATATTTACAGCTACACTTGTTTTACAGCCAAAATGCCTTCCTGTATGCTATTTGTATTAGTTGCTTCTGAGTATTTTCCTTTGCTAGAACATTTCCTTGACAGTGCCACGTAATACAGTGCAATCCATCAATCATACAATAAAACCGCTTAATATTAAGCCAGCCATTTATATGAATTAAGCAATACCACTTGTTAACAGTAGCTAAATGTGGTTTATAATCTTAGCTTACGGACATGACACAAAAATTAGAAGCAACATTAAAAACTTCTGTCTTATTACAAGCGAAGTCCTTCGCCCAGAGTAGGACAGAATATGGTATTATTGCTATAATGTCACTTTTTAACTTTTAATCATGCATACCACTTTGTTAGGTGAACTGCTGCATATCGAGTAAGAACTGAAAAAAAAAATCCAAACACACCAGTTTGTATTGCAGCAGTGGTAAGACAGCACTGACTGGGTCTAGGTTTCTCCAGCACGACAGCGACTGCAGCAGCCCTTGCAGGAGCTCAGCGTGGTCTGGGAGCCACGGCCGGAGCGGCAGCAGCTGGTAACTTCTCTCTCGCCTTTCTGTGAGGCAGAGCTCCGCACTGCCCACCCGGCCCTGGTCTCGGAGGGGTTCGGGGATGGCTGCCTTTCACCTCGTGCCCCTCAGTAGGCCTCTGCACACCCACGGGCAGGGACTGGTAGCTCTACGTACAGGCAAAACACAACCAGCTTCCAGCAAGGCAGGCTGGTGCCATCACCCCATCAGCACCAGCTCATTGTGGATTCAGCTGTTGTGCCTGTCGGCTAACAAACACAGGGAAATAACTAAATCCTATAATTTTGTCTTATTAATCTGAAGTGCAATATCCATGCTTTTATTTCTTCTACTTCAAGTGCTGTGTGTAGCAACGGAATCAAAGCCCTGGTGATTTGCCCATTTCCAAGGATTTTAAGGAGGTTTCAAAAAATTCTTAGAGGAGATTGCTCAAGTCTGCATCAATATACAAGTTAATATTTTAAGAAGTCAAAGCAAGCATTTATTAGCCTTACTAAATCCTGTACAAATAAGTAAGCTTTCTTTGGCTGCTTCATTGTTAATTTAAACACGTTCAGAGTGCACACACCTTCCAAGCATTACCTTGGGTATTGCTGTTTTGGAGAACATAAGATGTAAGTAACTGGAGCAGATAGGCAAATCTGTTCAGGCAGATAAGCAAATTTCTGGGTAGTAGTGAGTTGTACCTAACAGAAAACTGACTGTTGTGGACTTAGGTAGAAGACATCTTGGAAAAGATATGTCCTTGTGAAGAGGAGTGAAATGTTTTCCTGCATCTCCCCAGTCAAAGACTAACCGACCAACTGAAATTTGAGGATGCCTCATTTACCCCCTTCCAGTAATTTGGTCCTGTTGTTAACACAGTAAATACATTTGCTAACCTACTGTGTCATTACACAAGAATAAATTAAAAACCATATTGTGTGTAACTTGCCCATGAGGTAAAGTGCACAGTACAGGTAGCATGGCTAAATCTGTAGCAGCAATACAAATATAATTAAAATAATAATCATACCAATGGCATAAAGAATATTGCTCTATTAAAAGAAAATAGCAAAGCCAAGGCGTTGAGCTCTGGGAAGTCCCAAATATAGGTGATCATTCAACTGTAAATAATTACAACCCCTGTGTAGACACAGGCTTTACTTACACTACAAAGCACTACAAAGTAGTAGCTTTTTTTTTTTTCCAGCAAGATTTTAGGCTCTTTCACAGCACAGATTTTTGCTGCTCAAGCAAAAGTAATAACTGATGAATACATCGCTAACCTCTGTAGATCAGAATGAGACAAGATATTGGACAGTGGACTTCACAATAATTTACAGGTACCCAAGTAATTACTACATTCAGCAATCTCAAATTCGCTTCACAATAATTTACAGGTACCCAATTACTACATTCAGCAATCTCAAATTCCACTCTAGCTCTCAAAAGGAATATGCTTTATCAGGCATTAACTTTTCTCCTTGTTCCCCCAAACTTCCATTTGTCTATCTGCCAAGCCATTCCTATTTCTGACATATCTGTGCCCAAGAGCCCTTTAAAGTAGTCTTACTATTTCTTCTCCAAAGCACTAACAGTCATTAGTTCCACCATCAGTTCAGCAGTTCCAGAATCCTTACTACCAGACACAGCCCTCCTTGGGGCCATTGCAACACTTCTCTGTAAGTCACAGAATACTTTGGATAGTAAGGAAGTACCACAGCACACCACAGCACTTACTGAACCAATGAGTTGAACTGCAGTGATTTACCACGCTAGTACAAGGTAGTAAAGCAGCTATGATAAAACAAGACAAATAACAGCCATCAATTATTATTTTAACAGTCCAAACATTTCAGTAAATCCAAATTCAGTGTTGTAACTCATCCCAGTGACTATCCTATATTGCGTAGAGCATGTTAAAAATCTAGACCTTGCTTACAAGTAAGACACATAACATGGATTTCCTCACCTTACTACCTTTTTTATTTATGAAGTGTTTTAACAGAGGAACACAATCAAGCATTTCCTCTGTGCTTCAAGTCAAATGGATTGTCATGTGCTGTTGCAGCATTAGACAGGACCAAGAAAACAATTAGTTTTATTTTCTGAGAAGAAAATAAGTTATCTACCTTTCTTAGAATCATAAAATTGTTTTGTTTGGAAGACACCTTTAAGATCATCAAGCCCAACAGTTAACCCACCACCACTGGGTCACCACTAAACCATGTCCCTATGTGTCACATCTATACATCTTTTAAATCCCTCTGGGGATGAGGTATTTAACAGAAGGATGATCACTTCCCTACTGCTGGCCACACCATTTCTGATACAGGCCAGGACACTCTTGGCTGCCTTGGCCACCTGGGCACACTGTTCAGGCAGCTCCTAACTCCCAGGTTCTTTTCTGCTGGGCAGCTTTCCAGCCACTCTCTCCCAGGTCTGTAGAGTTGCATGAGGTTGTTGTGACCCAAGTGCAGGATTCATCTTGTTCCTACTGTAATCAGCAGAAAATAAGTTCTGTGTAATAGATAAGCAAACTTCAAAACCGCTAATATTTTCTATTTTAAGGTCATCATGAGACAAACATTTTTAATGCTTTTAAATTGGGATTTTTGCAATAACACTAAGCTCTATACCTTGTTATAGAAACCAGTTTTCTTAAAGATAGGCAAACCCACTGGTTTTAAAGTATCACTGAATTTCTGATACTGACTTTGTGACTGACTCATTTCCCTCTAGTGGTCTGAAGCAAATCCCTGGATCCAAATATAGCCCTGTGAGAAGCCCAGACTCCAGATGTGTAAGTTATATTGCTGCCACATCTCTGGTTTCAATTAAAGGCACAGAAGGAACCCTAATTACTTCACCCATGTTTTGGCATGTAGCTAAAGAAAGGGTCGATTCCCAAATGCTGCTTATAAAATATGGATTTGTCATTTGAAGTATCACGTGTACTTTCACAGGGTAAATATTTTTCCTATGCTAGGACCAAATAACAGGGAGGCATGCTGAGAAGATAGCGTGGGAAAAATACTCTCTTCCTGTGAGTCAAAGTCTATCAGTGAAAACACTCCATAGCAAGCCCAGCAGGCAGCCTCACAGCACCTCATCCTCCGCTTCCCCCGGGGCTCCCTGGAGGAAACAGTTGCCCTTCACTGTAGCACATCCTTGCACCCTCACCCCTGGTCCAAAGCATGGCTTGTACCACCAGCTAACCAACTCATGAGGGAGATACTACCCCTCAAAGCCCCAGCCTCCTTATGCTGTGGAGCTCTTCAGGTTGATTGCACATTAGCATTCTTCCTGAGGCAGAGCTAAAGAATCCTCACAAACACCAAGAACAAGCTGCTGTATGTAACCACAACACATTAAGTTGATTTTTCTTTGAGAAATCCTGATACTGAACTGACATAACTGATAATAGACCAAGTGACCTGGGTACCCAGATGAGAAATTGAAACACAGGAGGTGCTTCAGTGAGGACAAGCAAAACCAAAACCAATCCAAATTGTCTAGAAACTATTCTCACTCTCTAAAAGAACATATTTTAACTAAAGCACTTAATCTGCACTTCCAGCCCATGAAAATATAATACTTTCATGAAAATCATAAGAGAAAAGCTAAGAAATAAATCCATGTCTTCAGAACGTTTTCTTTTCACAAACAGACTCCAGTTCCGAGGACATGTGGTGTTCATGACAGCAGCAGTAACATGTGAAGATTGAAGACTTGCCCAGTGCCAGTGGAATGTAAATTAGAATCCACAAAAGGATTACAGCTGTGGTTCTAGAATATGAAGTAATTGTCAATTGTTGTGCTTATTGACTCCACATACCTATTTACAGCTCAGTCTCTCAAACTTACCAATGCATATAACTCTGCTCGTTTAACCTGACGTCTAACTTCAAATGTCTGCAAAATCTGACTTTTATTTAGTTCATAGGTCAAAACCTTTTTGAGGAGCAAATACTTATTCTCTAATGAGTGAAATGAGTAACTTTTTATCTCACATTATTTTTTAGGGAAATCTTTAGTATTTTAGGGAAATAATTAGCATTTTCTTAGTATTTGTGACCGAGCCAGGATTGCTGCATCTTCTGTAATAAAATAACCTATTTAAAATTCCTAAATTTACAATGCATGAAGTAACTTCTCACTTGAGAATCATGGTCTGGATTAACTCTGAATCATCTTCACAGACGACAAAATAATTCTCCTACTTCTTCAAAGTCATTTATCTTGCTGAGACTTGTACATGCATGTATTCATCTAATTGAAATGGAAGGTAACTGTTTACACAACTGACACATAGGTTTGCATAAATAACATCACTGTTATTGTTTTAACAAAGATACTGGAGCATTGTATAGCAATATAAAACACTGATTGTAGTGTCTTATGACAGTGCTTATGGTTAAATAATCCCTTTGTGTTCACAGCTTTAAATTATAATGAACAGCAAGTTTTCTAAATAAAAGTACTACAGTATTTATAAACACAAGTACAAAAAGTTTCCCTGAACTCTATATATCTTAGAGCACTGTTCAAAAACTAGGTGTGTAGAAAGCAAAGTATTTCATTAGTAGATTTCAATTGCAGAGTTTTCTGACTGAATATCTGCTACCAGCCACTTCTGTTTACAATATCTACAAAATCATTTTCACGATGAAAATCACTGACAACCATCTTTCATATTTACTCCTAGTTAAGCACTCATGCCAACTCCCCTTGAAGTCAATAGCAGGTTTCTGGATAAAGCAGGAATAGGATTAAACCTAGCAGGTCTGTGACTACTGTCACAGAAATAATGATTTGCATTTTTCCTTATTTTTGATTCAACCTTGGCTTTTTTAATTTTAGGCTTTTGCAGGTGGGTGTGCAGTTATGATGGTAAATACAAAACTGAGATCATTTGAGATTCTAGAAAAGTTAAAACTATGCATGGGAAGCTAATAACAGGAACTTCTAATTACTGAAAATGGTTTACGCTGCACCAGTGAGGTCATGGCCTTGTAATTTTTCTGAGAGAGAAAACACACACTGATTGAAGACATGTATTTAATGAGAACAGATGACTGAAGAGGTGTTTCCAAAGACATCATACAGGTACTGATTCTGCTTTAGCAAGAGCCCACATGTCAAAGAAAGGAGCTCTGAAGAAGAGGAGAAATCAGCTACTTTCTCAATTGTTCTTTTCCAGGGTATCTGCCCTGCAGATACCTTTCTTGATACCTTCCTTTTTTGATTAAATGCTTACAGAGGGTGCCTGCTACAGAACATGGGTAAAATAATTCAAGTTGCTGATTTGGCCATGTGCACTGTAAATTAGTGCCTTCGTTTTTATTGCACTGATTTGCCTCTGATTTTTCACACAATGTATGGGCAACTGAAGTTATTCACCACCCATCCCCTTCAAAATATGCTATCTTAAAAAGTATTTCGGCACACAAAAGCAGTGGATCTTACCTTTGAAAAGCACAGTTCCAAAGGTTACCAGCACATCTTGTGAATGCTCTAGGAATACATTACAATACCAGGCTTCCTACTGAATGTATCAATTTGTTGCTTTCTAATACTCTTCTGGAAAATACAGCAGATATGCCTTTAAAGCAGAGAAAGCTAGCTAAATATGGTAAATATGTGAATTTATATTGTCTTTAAAAACACGGGCTTCTTTCTTCACTAAAATTGTGAAGCAAAGATGAGATGTTTTGTGAAATACTGAGCTTGCACATGTGGTATTAAAAGAAAATAATGTTGTTAAATAATAGCAGTAAATATGCACTTAATGACTAACACTAGACTGCTGTTAGTGTATACCACTTCTGTAACAAAAATAAAAATTAAATCAATCAAGAGGCAGATTCTGGCTTCCTGTAGAACGTTCAATCTGTGATGCTTGTTATTGTCTCCAGTGCAACTGCTGGAGTTATCACAGCTACTGATCTTACCAATCCTTCCGTTCCATTTACTTTACTTTACTTTTAAGCATATGAAAGACATCAAATTGCAGAGTGTTTCTTAAATTACTTTTGCAAAGGAAAAGTCAGCACATGCAAATGACAGCAGAAGGGAGAAGGCAGCATGCAAAACTAACTCAGAGGGAACTGCCATGTTCACCACATATTTTGTATGTGGAACTTCCTTTTGGCCTTGGTGGCAGTCTGATATAAAGACCAAAGTGAAAATGTGGTCCTGTGGAAAAACAAGCTGAAAATATTCATGGGCTACTCAACTTTGACACATCTATTTGAAAACAAAAGGAATGTGTGGGACAGACTACAGCAGAAACCTAGATTATTCAGATCTTGAAATAGGATAGCCTTTATGAAAAAATTTCTCAAATCGTTATTAAAATGTAGCCTCTTGTTTTAATATTTTCAATGCAGAAAATCAGAGGCTCATTGAAGCATTAATCATGACACAAAGGAAAATACATGACATATATGCTACTTTTCCAAACCTTCAGTAGGGCTAAACAACAGAGGAAAGATGCATCATTATAGATAAAAAATGGTATCACATAATAGAAGCCTCCATCAGTGCTGGTCCCCCAGTTATAACAGATGCATTTAGAAAGATTTAGTGTGTTTCAAACCATGCATTATACTGATTCAAGTGCATTAGCTGTTGAATTGCAGCCTCTTGTAACAATATCGAAGCTGAATATTAAATCCCAGAAAAATAAAAATAATGCCATTCAGCTTTTTTGAAACTCTACTGTCAGCTTCCATTCTGGATATTTTAGTGCAAAAGTGCTAGGCACAGACTGGCACAGAAACATATGCTTAGCTCAAAATGCTTGTAAATTCCTTTGAAATTTCTGTGGCAGGCATTTCAGATTATTAGAGATTAAACAGATTAAGCTATTTGAAGGAAGGCAAATCCAAGAAAAGATTAACAAAGAACTCAGCACAGAATCTCTGACTGTATGTACAAATTGCTGGCCTCTAAGTTGAGGTACAAATTCAAGGTTTAAATATGGAGGTAATTTAAATGTAATTTAGTCAGGACTGTCCTGCTACTTTTCCCACAAAATTCTTTGACTTCATGGGCAAGGCCCTCAGGTCTTTCTCTCATTGGGAAAATTCAGATAATGTTTCCATAAAACAAAGGAGATCATTTCAACAGAGGACTTGAATTTTTCAAAAGACTAGAATCAAACGAAAAGCTCTTATCAAAAAAATGATTGACATTCAAACTAATAATGCCTTTGTGATACAGAACGTGAACTTTGTGCATTCTATGAACCAGGGGGTAATCTTAACTGTCCACAGTTCTTCACCTCACAAGCCATATAACTGCATTGACTGCAACAATGCACATTGACTGCAACTGTAATACATCACAGTATTCTTATCGAAGTCTGAGAAATCAAAGCTTTACTCCATTTCTAAGATAGCATTATTTCATTATTTTGCAATATCTGCAGTTCTTTATTATGTAAGAGATAAAAAGGAGAGAAGGGAGATACAGACAAAATAAAGAAGCAAGGAAGAAAAAACAGACAAAAGTAGAGAAGGGAGCCTATAGAAGGACATGAGGATTAAAAAATCCATAAAATGGAAAACATGAGCAACAGAACAATACAATTTGCAAAAGCACAGACAGTTCTCTTGCTGATACATTGCTTGTTCTTTACTATAAATCCACTAAACTATGGTGTGCACTTACACAAATAATTATCCTGTAATCTGTCAATATAATCTATAGTAAACATTGAAATGACAGCTTCAAGGAGCTTTTCAGCAATATTTTAGCTCTATGGGGAAAAAGTTTTGTGGTAGTTACAGCTTGTGCTTAAGTCAACTCTGTTGGTTATATATTACTCTCCATTGCACAATTAAGAAAGGACACATGCTTATCGCCCTGATTTGGCTTCCAAAATCAAATTTCCAGTTTAAGTGTTTTGCCTTCCTAGCATCTAACAGGAGCCAGGGAGTGACATACTTTGTTTTGCTGCATTGTTTAATGAGGTTATGCTGTGTTAGTAAAGAAAATTTTTCCAGACTTGAACATTTCATATGTTATTTTTTACTATTTTGTTTTAATCACCACAGACTTGTAAGTTAAAGGCCAGATACACATTGTTACTGATTTAAGATTTCATAGCCCTACGTTTATTTCTTTTAAGATATTTCACTTCTCTTTTATAATATGGCTATAAGGAATCTCTTTTTTTGCTCTATCAGGCCTTCTGAAATACCAGTTCATGCTGCACATGCATCTGAGACCTCAGGATGGAAGCACTACTTACCTGGCTTCCTTGAAGGCCCTGATCTGTGTCTCCCATGAGGCACCATGGAAGTGACTCAGTCATGTATAACTGCAAGCCAGACCTTCCTCCTGCTGTGCCCCAACAGAAGGTAAGGCATTGTAAGGACACTCAGTTCAAGGTGTGGCATTATGCTTCAGTGCCTGAAGAGCTGGAGCCTTTAGGAGCCTTTGGGTTTCAGTCCTCAAGCAAAATGAGCAAAGAACACAGTTTTAGAGTCTTGCTCTAGAGGCTAGAGCTCCAAACAGGAGCATCAGCTAAAGGCAAGTAGCAGCCCACAGGCAACTGGAAATGACAGCTAACCAATGGACAGTAAGTGCTCGTTGTCCTTGAAGGCTGAAATCCAAACCCTGAAGTGGCAGGCAATGACTGTGGAGGATCTTATTGTCTTTACTGAGGTAATGAGGTCATCTCAGATTTACTTTGTTGGCAACCAAAACTAACATCAAATGCAACTGGTAAACATCTTTCTTTCAACACTTCAGCGTGTGTAATGACAGATGAACTACCCAGACATCCTAACAGTCACTTTCACCTAGGAGTTGTCCCACACCACCAAAGACTTGCCACCAAAACACTGAAGAACAACCATTCTGCATGTGCTGTTTGATAAATCTGTACAATGAGCTTTGTTGGGAACCAAAACTAACATCAAATGCAATTGGTAAACATCTTCCTTTCAACACTTCAGCGTGTGCAATGACAGATGAACTACCCAGACATCGTAACAGTCACTTTCACCTAGGAGTCATCCCACACCACCAAAGACCCTTCAAGTACCACTTGCCACCAAAACACTGAAGAACAACCATTCTGCATGTGCTGTTTGATAAATCTGTACAATGAGCACCCACCACTGGACACCTGACATTTTCCACTGTATTAAGAAATCACGCTCATTTCAAAAATGAGGCCAGGTAATAGGATGTCTCCAACTTTCCACCTTGCAGTGATGCTGTGAATAGTAGCTGCAAGCCATCACTGAAAACCGCTCAGCTATTTCAGAGGTGAAAGGGCAGAGAGACTGGACAGTGAACTGTGAAAGAAAACCTAAAAAATGAACCAAAATCAAATTCTGCCCCTAGCAAGTCTATTTGTACTCTAAATAGGTTTTTTTTAATGTTATTTGAACATTTTCCTGAAAAGAAATACTTCTCTGAGCAGAAAGTTAAATTTACTGTTACCTAGATTCTCGATAGAAGAAATACCATTAAAAATAATAGGTTCTGTCTCTGTATTTGTGTGTGTGCAGAGGAAGAGGATGCTAGATAGGAATTTCTCCCTTTTTCTAGAAATATATGAAATCCCTCAATAAAAAGACTGAGAGACCATGTGTATAGTTGAGGCAGAGGCAGGGAATGAGATGCATGACTTCTGAGAGGATGGAACTAGAGACCTAAGTTTAAAGATAAAGAAAGGTAGTATCCCTTCCATGAAGAATATCCTGCCAAGACAATGTTTTTTCAATCAGGAAGCACCATGACTCTTGTGGAGTGTGTGTTCTCAGCAGGTGAAGAAAAACAGGGAGGAAAGAAAATTTGCTGCACTGTGGTAGTCTTCCTTCACATGGGGTCAGAAACCTTTTACATTTCTGCTTACAGTTTAGGTGATGAGTAAAATTCAAAACAATTGTTTTAAATATCTGTACCTGGCGAGGTCCAATGAGACAAAAGTGCCAACTTTACAAGTATCCTGTGACAATGGAGAAGTGAAATTCTCACAGTATTACACGTCTCTTTGCCGAATATTCATGTTGCAAACCTTTGCTATGGGTTTTCAACCCTGTTTATAACAGGCATCTAAATCCCACATTGCCCATACTATATTAAACGGACAACAGGATTGCATTCCTAAGTAATGCTGCTTCCTTGCTGAAAGACAAGAGTACCAAACCTAAGATTAACATTGAATATATGAATGTATTTATTAATAATTTACTAAAGATAATGAGTGTTTTCCACGGTTGTAGTGTAACAGTTGGGAAAGAGAACAGTGAGGACGTGTTACATAAATACTTGCATGAACTGCCTCTTTTTTTGTATTTATTTCAGCATTAGAGAGATCAGCCATTTACAATACAGTACATTACAGCAACTGCAATAAAATCTAACCAGATTTTTTAAAAATACGTCAACCCTATTAGATGTTTTTCAGCCATGACTGCTCTCATTTCAGTTTCTTATTTTTTCCCTGTTCCAATTTAGTGCTAACAAAAATCTGCCCACACTATGGGCATGGATGGATGCTCTTTTTTAGCTTTCGCTACACATAAATCATAATCCTGTAGTCCAGTACTCCTTGCTCTTCACTGTTCAACGCCCCTTCAAAGATACTTTAACCTTTTATTTCTCCTCTATCTATCATTTAAACCTATTTTTGCTTAGAGCTTAGTATTGCTCAGAACTGCAAGTTATTTGCAAAGAGAAACTGGAGGGAAGATATAATGAAACTGAATTTCATATATTGTATGAACCAACAGTTAAAAACTTTTTTTACTGGTATTTGCTAGTGCCAGTCTCTAATCTTCTAAGACAACAGTCATTCTGTCATGGTGCCCACCACTATCTCATTCACAGTAGAGCTGCACACTTCAAACTTTGAGTAAGCCATGGACCTGTTGGTTCTAAAATTGACCACCGTTAAGGTCAGTGACCTTTTCCATATACAGCTGACAATCATCCTCCATCCCTCATAGATCTGGAGAGTGTGATGTGCAGAGTAAGTGCTGAGCTGATCTCAACTGCTACTAATTTTCAGATCAGCTGTAGATTTTCAGTGCCATACTACAAATGTATTCTCTGCCTCATGAGCCTACAAAAGTGTTTTGTAAGCCATGCCTAACTTGTGTTTGAAAGGCTGGTCTCCTCTGTGCTGCTCCATTACCACCACACAATCAAATTTTGTCTGGCAAGGAAACTGTTTCATTACCTTTTAGCATTCATGTAGGCCACCACTCACAGTGAGACTAATACTTGTCTGTGCTGTTCCATTACCACCACACAATCAAATGTTTTTGTCTGGGAAGGAAACTGTTTCATTACCTTTTAGCATTCATGTAGGCCACCATTCACAGTGAGACTGATACTTGATCAACATGTGGAAATTCTTATGGAGCCTTTGCTTAAACTCAAACACTGCTATTTAAGCTCCTGTCTGGCAAGTTCATCCTTGGCCAGGTTGCTCAGTAGAGAAACTATGCCAACGTTACCTTGCATTCTGCTTTTTCTTTATTGGTGTTCCCATGTGTATTATTTGTTTCGTCCTCCCAAATTTCGACCAAATTAAGTTGAGGGTCATACACACAGAGAAACTATGCCAACGTTATCTTGCATTCTGCTTTTTCTTTATTGGGGTTCCTAGGTGTACTATTTGTTTCATCCTCCCAAATTTTGACCAAATTAAGTTGAGGGTCATACACAAATATACAGTAAAAGATGATGTATGAACTGAAGGGTGTGAACTCTGAATAGCTACAACATAAAAAAGGATATGGAAGGAAGCATTATGGTGCTTCTTTTAGAAGTGGGGAAATAAGGCAGGTTGGAGATCACAAACGAAAGACTGCAGCTGAGCTAAAAAAGTGAATCTAGATCTCTCAAATAAAGCCACACAGCTCTTTTTTTTGCCAGTAGTTTAGTAGATCTGAGTGATTAAACAAAAATCAGATCAAACACTCTAAAAATTTGCAGTCCAATTTTAAAAATAAATATGGGATTGAAATACTTGCACATTTCTACAAGTGAAGTTCAAATAGATTTTGCAGGTAGGACTCAGAAAAGGGTGTAGGTGCTTTATATAAAAGCAGAACAAGGAAGGTGTTCTAAACCTATAGCTCTATGCCTAACACACACTAGGTGTTAGTGTGTGAAGGCTCTGTAACTGCTGACAGAAGAGGCATTTCCTCTTGGCTGCTTTTATTAATATTATGCAACCTGTTTGGGGACCTCCAATTTTAACTGCATCAAAATAAGCACTTAATTAAATCTAAAATTAATTTCAATTATTCCTTTCATGATTTCCTGACATTTTTGAGAAAAAAAAAAAAATCAGTTCTACAAGCCTTGCTAAGCTTCTTAAGACACAAAAACTATAATTCCCTTCACACCATTCTTCCTATGTGGAAATTCTAACACCCTACCTCTAAATATGCTTTGTGAATTCTATGGACTAATGTCTATATTTTCACTAAAACTTGAACAGTTTAACAATCCACCAAATATTTTTCTCAGCTTGAGGCAAGTGGTTTGGCACTCTCAGATTGCCACTGAAAACAGACAGCTATGAAGACAATTTCAGCAATAATAAAAAAAAAAAAAGGGAAATGTAAAGTGAGATTGATGCATGCTTTCTCCAAAGACATGGAAATTTTGCCATTTTTAGCAGTGTGATTTAAAACAGGAACTACAATGAATACTTTGGGTTCCAGGGTGCTTGCAGAGAGGACTGTGGAGCCACACAGCTGTTAACATACACAAGCACCTCTGCCTACATAACCAGAAGACTGCAGTTGGGTGTATTGTCTTGTGTTTTCAAATTGTAAAAGTAATAGAAATAATTATAAGCAAGTACAAAATCTGAATTTTTCCAAGCAATAAACAGTAAATCTTGCTGAATTGCTTCTCCATTGTAGTCAGCCTTTTACTAATGCCCTTTCGTGTGTGAATAGTTTCTCTATTTGCTGAGGAGGGAAATCAGCTTTCCCCAAGCAACTTTTGTCAGTCTCCATCTGTGTCATGTGCCAAGTGAAATGCAAGGCTAAAATGAAATTAAACACACGTTTACCTTGGTCAGCGTTAGAAAGGCAGTCATCACATTCCTGCCTAATATACCATAGAGAAACCTGTTTCTGGGATCTCAAAAATAACTGTGTTATTATTCATTAAAAGGGGAGAGTTTAGCAGCAACTACTCTATGTGGCATCACAGAAACCCTAAGTTTTACTGCACCCTCTGGAGTCAATGACATTCTACAATTACAGCAGGAAGATTCCCACAGAATATATTTTCCTCAATGGGGTGATATATTTGTGTTCTGAATACCTTAGAATGGGGATGAGGAAGAAATTCATTTCAGAAATGTATGCTTCTTTCAATTTCCATTTGTGGAGGTGAAAATAATCAAAGGATTTCAGCACGTTGCCTTATAGTAAGACATTTTTACTCTCACTGAAAAACTGGATGACTTGCATGGAATATTCCCTGCAACAAAGAGCTAAGGGCTAGATTCCACAATACTCGATAAAATCTCTGGAACGGGTTCCAGCCTCCTCCATGACGATGCACACACACCCCCCTGCTCTCTAGATCACAACCCACACAATTAGAACTCTCTTCCTGAGCTACTGCATGGCTGACCTATTTTCCATATGGACTCAGCTGAAATAATCAATGGGCATAGCCATGCATAAAGTGCAAGGCACAGCCTAACTGTCCCAAGAGAGGGTTTCAGACAGCTCTGTGCCCCATACAAGTCTTCAGGCATTTTTCCCCTTGCCCTAGGGGAAAATGTGTCCCTGAGCCTCCAGCGGGGACAGCACGGCATTCTGCTCATGTTCAGGCAGATGCATATGCAGAGGAGCTACAGGCAGGGGGTCCTGCTAAGGAAGTACCCTCTCAGAAATAATAACCAAGGTCACAGCTTGGTTATCATCCAGGCTTAGTGTGGTGCCTGTAAGAAATTAGCCTACTGGTGCTGACTGGCATGAGGAGGTGGCTTGTTTGAGTAGTTCTGCTAGCAGGGCGCCATTCTTTTGGAACAGCTACTTCTAGTATGAATATGCATGAAGAAAATTAATTCAAAAGTTGGTTTTAGGTAACACAAAGGAAATAATTTAATGAGTCAGAGCAGTAAAATCAAGAATAATGGCTACCACAATACTGCCAAGTTCAAGAAGCAGGGAGGGTGCCTGAAAGTAGCAGTTTGGTTCTGAAGTATGGAAGGGAGCATATCAATCAAATGTGAATGTCAGTTAAAATACTCCACAGTTTAATGCAAAAGTAGTAATATTCTCAGAGAGGGAATTGATTTCACTAAACAAAACCATCATACAAAAGGAAATATAAATGAAAATTAAGAGGATGCAAGTATCACAAAAGGCTATGTTCTGATAGGGTGAAATTCTCCCAATGGTTGAAGGCTTGGGGAAGCTCTGAAGGTCAAATTTACTTGTGATCTGAAGCAATGAACCTCACCTCAATGAGGTCTCTCTATGGTGAAGTAAAACTAACCCCTAGAGAACGTATTTGCTCTGACTTAGGTTATGAAGCAGCAGAACAACTGACAGCAGTGAAACCTGCACTCCTAAGAAAAGATGTCAGCTTGCTCCAGACCTGGCATCTACAAAAAAAGAAATAAAAAGGCATCCTGTATAATCTACAGGCCACAAAATGAGCAGCCAAAATGACAAAGAAACACTAGCACTGACCTAAGAGTGGCATTACCTCAGCAGGACAACCAAAAAACTGGAAGAACAGCAAGTTGCCAATTGAGCAGCATCAATACCTGTGTTACAAGTAAAAGACATCAGAGACTTTAACATGGTCTTTTCAATTTTCCTCATAGGAGGTGGATCTATAAGGAAAAACCTTATAAAACACCTGCTGTCTCTAGCAAATGTTGCTGGCTTTATTAAAAAAAAAAAAAAAATTAATTGTATACACCCTAGCTAGAACCCCTAGCCAGATGCCCTAGCCCATTTATGCACATGCTTAAATCCTATTGGAATTTTAAAATTAAATAGGTTTTATTATGTCCTGAACAATGTTGCTTTCTTGAACAGACATTTATGCCCTGAACACTGACTTAAAAATGCAATATCTGTTCAATAATAAATTTGAATCTCTACTCCTGATACAACTGGTCATGCAAGGCTTGCTGAATATATATCATATATATTAAAGCTGTATCTCAGATGCTCAAAATGTGCTGAAAAGAATATTCAAAGTAATGTGAAACATGAGATTGGGCATAATTCGAATTTTACATGCTAAAAATCTTAGCTGTTGTAATGTTAAGCATCTAAATAAATGTCATGAATTTTAATAAGCACATAGACAATAAACATCTTTAAAACCAAAACAGTACAAAATGTGCAAGGAATTCCAGCACAGAACCTCTCATGACAGCTCTCCATGGCTCAATCTTGGCTTGCTAATAAAATGTGCAAGCTGAAATGTAAATAAATCTCTGAACATCATTACCACAAAATTCCTTAAAACATGGCCTGTAGCTTCCAAACACTATTTTAAAACACTTCTTTTTACTTATACTGAACTTTTCTTAAATAAGTTCATATGAAACAAGGAAACTTGCTGCTTGTCTACAGAGTAAATACACAATACAGCCAGTACTTTCTAATACATATTTCCTTGTTGCTAATTTAGAATGTTGTATCTCTTTC
>NW_008582113.1:39035-41381 GCF_000691845.1 Merops nubicus
TCCCTGGATTACTGAAGTACTTTATTTTTATTTTTCTTTAAAGTAAGATAGAATTTACAACACGTTTTGGTTTAACAAAACTTCAAAAACAGCTGTATTTGCTACAGACGCTACCTTGACTTCTTGAATTGCTTATTTTGAGTCTCAGGATCTTTTTAGAATTTCAAACATATGGCATTTATCTTCATAATGGCTATTATATTTTACTTTTTATTACATGACATAACCAGATGTTGACTGCTACTGATGTTTTGAGTATTATATTTTATTATAAACTCTTACTTATGCTTAGATTTCACTATGGGATCTGTTTTGAAACAGACTTTCCTAAAATGGTTAAAGACAGAATTTTTAAAGTAAGCAGAATAAGACAAATATGCAAGACTTTAGTACTTACTTTTATGGACACGACATTAAAGACTAAGCTGTACTTCTCATTTTTAACAGTTCATCAAAAACTCAGTTGGACAATTTAAGTGAGTACTGAGCAGGTGAACCACTGGGAGCTGGGAATGTTGAGACATTTTACTGATAGTCAAAAAAAACCCAAGTAAAAAGCCCACTATAAAACTAAATTCCTCACTTTCTCCTTCAGTGTTTGCCTCATGATTTTGAACTGCCATGAGTCATAATAGCTGCAAGCTACATAATCCCACGGGAAAAAATACAACCAAGAGATCTCAAGATGCGATTTCCTTCTTTCTCCTTTCTTAATTTTCCTGCCTGCTTTTACATTAGCATTTCAGCAATATCTTTTCTCTTCTGAGAATGTGGAGCATAAAGACTTTTATATCACCACAACAGTATTCCTCATGCTTCCTTACAACCACCTAGTTCATTTAAGGTTCTTGCTACTGGCAGAGCAAAAATATTCATGAGAGCTGCAGAATGTATGGCCATACGTAGCGCCCCTGAGCAACACAACCCAAGCAAGAAACTTCTCCACAACAAAGAGTCCTTCCTATGCTTGCATTTGTAACACAAACGCATGCGTTCTCTGGTTGCTTAAATTGCTTAACTTCTCTAATTAACTATGCAAAATAGTCTGTTACGTGAATCTCTTCCCATCACAGGCTGTCACCACCTTTTATTTCTAACCCTAGAATAGCAGCAGACCAACCCATTTATGTGATTTAAAGTGTATGCTTCCTTGCTCTTACTTTCTGTAGTTTCCAAACAAGTCATCTTAATCATAACGACAAAAAGGAGTGGCTCCATGGGGAGTTTCGCCTTAGGAAAAACTGTAAGATTAGACCATTTCCAAATAAGTAAAACACTTTGTTCTATTCATAGAAATATAATTAAACTCTTACAGCTGTTATGAAAAATTGCTCTGTTACATTTTTCTGTAACTCTGCATTCTAAGACTTCAAAATGGAAAATCTGAGTGAATAAAAATTTCTCTTCTCCTACTAGTATTTCAAGTGTCAAGTGTTACCATTTTTTTAGACCAATCAACCCACACGCAGCACAGTGTAACCTGTAGTCCCGTGAAAGCGTACAGCCCAAACACAGAATTACAAACTTCATATCACCATAACACTGCACCCTTGCTTAGGAATTTTTTCCTCTTAATTCATCCTTTGAACTTAGAAAGCTGTCTCACTACATACACAGAACGAGTGACCAGCTCTGAAAATAGAGCCATTTTAGCAGCAGCAATAGATCAAGCTTGAGAGTGTATGCAGGATGTATAAAAGTACTCTTTTATATATGAGAGAAAAACTTTTCCAGTCTCTTATATTTACACAGAGACGATTTTACAAAGGGACTGCTAGGCCGAGGCTAGTTAATGGTCGCTGAACTTCAGCCACAGAAATGGCTCTCTCCATTCCGAAAATGAATTACAAGCCTAACATCTTGAAAAAATAGCCTAGAAATAATAGCCGTGAAAATCAACTGAAAGAGTAAACTATCAATCATAATGAATACAGCGCAGTTTGGGGGTTCATTTATTCTTCCTAGGGAAAAAAAAAAAAAGAATTGGAATAAAAAGGTAAAAATGAAGTTGCTGTTAAGAGCATCAAGTATGCGATTCAATATCAGGTTTGTGACTAGTTCACTAAGAGCAGTGACAGGAATTACTATGAAACCAGCTAAGAACCCTCACCCAAGAACAACGCAGCTCAACTAGTCTGAACGAGTCTATAGAGCTTGACGGGCAGTGGCGGTGCCCAAATTCATAGAAAGCCTCACAACGCACAAAGGCCGCCGAGGGATGGACCCCGGTGGCTGAAGACCTCAGGGAGCTCCCAGCGGGCTCCCGGCCCCGAATCGCCGCGCACCTCACCCAAGACCGTGTTTGGCTCGGGGCGCGGGGGCAAGGGGGCTTCCCGCCTCGCCCCC
>NW_008582114.1:0-14784 GCF_000691845.1 Merops nubicus
TTTTTCTCCCTTTTCTCCCTCTGGTGCCGGGGGAGGGGAGACTTAGAGGGAAGGGGTGACATGCAGAAAAAAACTTTATTACTCTGGGAGGGCTATAAAGCAGGTATGTTTGTTACGGGTTATGGCACCGGGTGCAAGGGGGATAGCTCCTCCCAGTTTGCACCTCAAGGGAACAGACAATGAGGATTATATGGGGTAAAATCAGGCATATTCGTTAGGTTTCACAAGACTAGGTGGGAACATTTTAATTATTTCCGGAAACTCCGTATTGTGTGTCCACCCACTCGCACCTGCGCGTTACCTACTGGTGGTTGTGGGCAGGGGTCTTCAGGATGAAGGCCCTGGGTCTTCCTTAGGGTTAAACTTTCTACTTTGCTCTGAGAGCATACACAGTGTCCATTGTTTTTACTTGAACACGCTGTTGTAACCAAATGGTTCCTGTCAACCTTGAAAGGTGCCCATCTTATCAAGGAGCTTCAGAAGTTTCGGTCTGTCCTGTCTGCCAGTTCAGCATTAATCACACAGTTTGCAGGGATTGTGACAATACACAAGCAGTTTTTCTTGCATTTTGTCCAATTTATGGGGCAATTTATGGGACTTAGTGTGTAAACGAGTAGTTGTTCATCACACATTCTACACCAATATGTGTCCTATTTGACATCTGTGAGGGACAAGCACGTAAGCATGAGGCTTGACTATAGCTAAGAGTGTTGATTGCTTATTTCAGTGGGGGGTGGGTGAGTGAGCGGCCATGTGGTGCCCAGCTCCCACCTGGGGCTAAACCACCACAGCCCTGAACCAGTGTTTTCATAGTGAAAAGTTAGTGAGGATGGGGGCTTCTTTGCCATGTCTACACCAGCAAATAAAACATGTCCGAAGCTGTTCCTTGCTCTTGAGGTTAATTGACATGTCAGAGCTGATAACTCACATCTGTGCTGTTAAACTCATTACTGCCTGGAGTAACTGGTTTGTTGTAACTTTTTAGTTATCATTGGCCTTGACACCTACTTTCTATACATCTTAAAGGTATATATTAGGCCTGCTGCCTAATGTGTCAATATGATATCTACAAAGCCCTGATAGAGAGTGGTAACTGGGGCAGGTGCCAGAATGAAAAGGAACTGGGGGTATTGGAAGACATTCATCAGGTAAGAATACAGGCAACACACTCTTTTTCATGGTAGACTCCACAAAAAGTCTGAACTTCAGACTGCTGAAAACATGTAAATGAGAGAGGTGGGTAGGTTGCTATAGCAATTTCTTTGTATAAATTATGTCCTGCAAATCAAGAAAAATCTGGAGTGACCAGCTGTACTTCTTGTTTCTGGGGTTATATGGAGAAGTCATAGGGTTTTTTGAGTGGCTTTTGGATTGTGCTGAAAGCAGCAGTGTGTCCTTTTCCTGGGGATGGACAGGTCCGTCAAGATTTTCAGGCACAGCCATTTATAGATGTCTGCAAGGATCATTCATGTTTGATAGGCCTGTGTATCTGGTTGTGTTTACCTCAGTTGTGGCATAGATGCTCCTAGGTGGGTACCTGTAATGGTTTGAAAACAAACCAGCGAGAGACTCCAAGTCAGAAATACAATTTAATAAGAAAAAGAATAAAATAAAAGCAATAATACAAAGGAAAACCACAGACAGAGTCAGAATACAACCTGATACTCTGTCGTTAGGGTGGTGGTAGCAGTCCAGATGAAACAGTGGTCTCGTGGAAAAAGATCTGGTAGCTCTTGTCCTCTGGAAATCCAGTGGGTAAGGCCCCCTGTGCTGTACTTAACCCCAGTTTATATCCAGGTGGGAGCACTTGGCTCCTCCCCCTGGGTGGCGCATCTCACAATGGGTTGATATCAGTCTATGAGTCATGCAGTGGGTCCTTGATGGTCCATTAAACAGAAATAGCTCCTGGGGGGAGTTCTGTATGAGTCATGGGGCGAGGCATGGATGGGCCCATTAACAGGGAGGACTCCTCCTGCTGGGTGGGAAAGGTGTTAACATCTCCCCTGACCTTGAACTTCTTTCCTTATCTGTTATAGCCTGGGGTGTGAGGTCTGTCCTGGGCAGCTGCTACCCATGATTTTCTTAACAGCCCATGAGCACTGACATAGAGAGTATAGAATACACAGTTTTGGTTCTACCCACATAATGATAAACTGGTCCCAGCCCCTGTAACCATGACAGTACCCTGAGATGTGGCACAGCTGGTTGCTTTACAGAGGTAAACCTCTGTGGCTGTGTTTTATCTGAGATAAAGATATTGTTGACTATATCTGGCAGAGTTGCAGAAGACAAAGACAGATTCATTCACTGTCCTCTCAAACCCAGTCCCACTACATGTGCTTCCCAATGTCATCCAGTGGCCAACTCTGACACTCCTGGCAAAAGAACACTAACCAGAGTGTTGGCCTGGCCTCACTTTTGCCATGGAGATAGATGATCAAGTGATGGTGATGAGCAGAGGTGGCCAAAGTACAATCATCCCCCACATTCTCACTTCCTCCCATAGTCCTCAGTGAAATGAGGCCCAATTCTGACATGCGTCAGGGGACCCAGTAATTTGAAACCCCAGGGCATCATGGATCACTACATGATAGCCCTTTTACCAGACGTCAGTAAAATTAAGTAGCTCAGAAGGGTATCTATACCAACCTGTACAGGAGCAATTATTCCTGATATGGATCCAAGCAACAAAATACAAACTGGGAGCTGGCTGCCTAGCAAGCAACTTTGCATAATAAGACCTGGGGGCTCTGGTGGACAGCAAGCTGGACAGGAGTCAGCACTGCTCCTTCACATGGAATAGGATAGCCAGGAGGTTGAGGGAAGAGATTCTTCCCCCTCTTCTTGGTAACTATGAGACTGGGTTGGTGGGCAAGAGAAAAGCTAAGCTAAGCAAAGTAAACAATGTTATTTACTTTGCCTTTAGCAAGAGAGAAGGGTGAAACAGGGGCTTGAGAAATGGACGACGAGTAACTTGACTGCTGGCTGAATCACAAAGCACCAAGGATTGTGATTAACAGTACAAAACTGATGTGTGCCTACTAGTGATGCCACCATGGGACAACACTAGGACCAATACTGGGTAATGTCATCACTAACAGCCTTTAGCAAACTTGTGTGTGACACAAAACTGGGCATAGAGGAATACTTTGGAAAGCAGAGCTGCCATTGAGAAGAATCTCCACAAACTGGAGAATCAGGCTAACAGAAACTTCATAAAATTTAATAAAGGAAAAAGCGATGTCATTCACCTAGGGTGAAGCAACCTCATGCAGCAGTGTAGGATGGTGGCAGACTGAGTGGGGATCAGCCTTGCAGAAAAATACCCTTGGATCTTGGTGGCGAAGCAGCTGACCACAAGTTAGCAGTGCACCTCGATGATTGTGGAGGATACTAACACAGTGAGTGTACTCACACTCCAGAGTGTAGCCAGCAACTCGAGGGAGTTGATTCCTCCCCTCTCTTTGGCCTATATGAAACCTTGCTGGGAGGATGGTATCCAGTTTGGGTCTCCCCAGCCAATGCATGCCAGACAGTGACTTTATGGAGCAAGCCCAGTGGAGGGCCCCAGGGTGAGGAGAGACTCCTCTTTGATCATACCTCCTCCCTCTATGCCTGGCTGTGGAAAATAATAAGGGCATCTCTACTACCACCGCAGATAAATTGAGATTGTCTGTGTATGTGGGAAGGCAGGACCTGCTAAGATATGGCTGGGGAATCAGGCCAGAGAAGCACGCCAGAGTAGCACCAACTTTTCTATATATATGGGACTCATTCTTGACCTATGCTAAACTCTGACCTATTCTTAGGAATTGATTGGAAGAACGTGAGTTTTGAGAGGACACAGCTGACTGCATGCTGGTGCTCAAATGTCATCTGATACTGTTTTAATTTTTAGTATAGGTGAGATCACTCAGGTTGTCTGACTTGAGTAAGTCTGAAGAAAATGGTAGCAAGGACAAATGGATGTTTTTCCCTAGGAGATCAAATCTTGTTTGATTATCTTACCACTCTCTCTAGGATTATGTTTGTGCCAGCTTCAAAAGCACATCTTCCAAAGCATGGAGTTACTTCTTGTCTTCAAAAAAACAGTTAAGGAAATCTTAAATTTTAACAGAACTGTATTGTTGTATAATTCATAATGCACATACTACTTTCAATAAAATAATTTAAAAAGAAAAAAAAACCCCAACTTGGTGCAATTATGGCAAATTTTCATTTCAAATAGTTACTATACACATTATAAGAAATTCAGAAAGAGATTATATGATGAAAAGTGTTTGATGTTACTGATTTTTGTTTTATTTGTTTTTTTTTTTTTTCCAGTGATAAGACTAACTGCCTAATTTGTTCTGTGGACAGAATATTACTCTTAGCAGTGGAAAGCTTCTGTATAAAATTAATCAGATATAACATGATTTTTGAAGGCCTAGCTTGAACTGTGTAGTATCTACAGAATGCCACTGGAAACAACTTTACTAAATAAAAAGAATTTGAATGAATGATTTAATATCATACAACAAAATAAAAAGAAACAAACTGAAAAGGGATTTATACTGAACGTGAGGGATTTGACCAAAGAATGAGAAGGAGGAGCTGAAGTATTTATTCTAATCAGAAAAGAATTGGACTTAACTAACTCACAGAGAGCATTTGCAATTTTCAGTGAGTGACTTTCAAGTCTGTAATATACTTCAGTGAATCTTTATGGATTTTGTGCTTGAAATGTTTTGCTAACAGTCCACTGAGGCATGAAAGTACAGAGTTCTTACTGTGGGAAGAAAGGTAGATTTCTTAGGAGTACAGCTCAACTAAAAATAGATTACTATTTCCCTCACATGAAATACGTTACTCCATACAACAGGGCCAAATTTATTTCTAGGTACTAAGGTCTTATCAATATTTGTTCTTATCAGCTGTGGCAAGCCTTTAACACAAGGATTTATAAAAGAAACTACAAAAACTTTGGCCTCCTACTGTCAGATACACCTTAATGAACAATTTTGTATAAGACTTAATACACAATATAAAACGAATAAATAATCAAGTACACCTTCCATATATTTGTGCTTTTTTCCAACTTGCAGCTCACTTTGATGACTGATTATCTTCTGAGGCATGGCTTCCTAAGAATAATTATAAATTCTTTCCTTCTTTAAGTTTCTATGGGGTTGCTTTTCAGGCTTTGTGCAATTTTAGGCAAATAGTATGTATCTCAAGCATACCCATAGCAAATAACCTGCCTTTGTTTAAGTCACTGAAAGATTTCATGGCTTGGTTACAAATGCGTGATACTGTAAAGCACATGATTTAAGTATTTTCTGTTTTTATTAAGGAAAGCAACACAGGGGCTTACATCTAATTATGAAAATTGGCAAAAGCTGAAACCTTATGCTTTCTGTTCCACATTTCAAATGTTAATATGAATTGGAAATATCTGGATCTGTTTAAGCAACAGAAATAGGTAAGCTTATCTGTATTTTTTTAAGAACTAGATACTGCGCACATCAAATCCTTTTCCATCTAGTCTTACCAGCAGCAAGTCTTCTGGTTCAATGAACTGATTTTCAAAAGCAAAGTACTTTTTGCTGAGTAAAGATGATGTTTCTGCAAGTTCAGATAAGTGACACATTGGAAACTAATACAATACTTTGTTGTCTCAGTTAGAGCCCAGAGAATATGAAGGAAGCCCAGATAGAGACCTAAGCTGTCTGAATGGCTTTATCTGTTTTTTTTGTTTTGTTTTTTTTTTTTTTTATAGAGTATGTCTGAAGCTGGTGGGAACAGATGTGTTGAGGCCAACCCTTTCCATTATTATCCTTCTTTCAGTTGCTTGTAACTTTATCACAGTATACCTGCTTAATTTTAATTTTTCAGATTTGATCTTTATCTATTGTTCTCAGCCCCAAAGTCTGATCAAAAACTGTTCTGCTTTTCTTAAGTTACATAGGTAAACGTGGAGAAAACGTGGTTCTGGTAATTTCATATATATTGTCCTTTTCTCTCAACAAATCCTGTTTTGCAGTATTGGTGATATTGTGTGTGCTTCAATTCCTCCCTGATTTGCAGACAGTGTTTGCACAACACCAAGCCATGTAAATAGTGGGGCTACATTAATCTTGATTTTCTACCACCAATATGTAGTGAAGCCAGCAGGTAGAAAGCCCAAAGTTTGAAGCATAAGACGTTCTGTGGTCAGTCAGGGTTTGCGAACAGCTGTACAGAAGCTCACCTAGGTTTGATGAAAACAGAAGAATATTCTTGTTTATGAGGTTACTGGAAATACCTAAATCATGGCAGAATGCACACACAAACTCTGAAGGCTGCAACTACTTTTGTTCCTTGACCATGTAATATCAAAAACTTACAAATTTTCAAGCAGCAGAATTTATCCTCTCTCGCTGAGCTTTCTGCACCAAAATGCCATTGAGATCAGAAAACTCTAAAGTTTCTAAGTCTAAAAAAAGACTTCAGGAGTGTGAGACTTCTCTCTTTTACATTTTGAAAAAAAATCAAAAGGAGGCCTTTTATAATGCCTTTTAAATGTATTTTTGAAGCATTTTGTGATCCACATGATCCCCATTACTGAGCAAAGCTTCTGGGTCTTGCCACACTACAGAGGCAAGTACCATGCAGTCATGTGTTTGCATTCTGGGTAGATGCACAGCAGCACAGGATCCCCCAGGCAGCTGTGCTTCTCTGCTTACTCCTACTCCCTGCAAGACTGAGCTACTCCCACATGCTGGCTGCAATGCACTTTGAAACCTACAGATGCACCAACAGGAGGTAAATACAAAACAGTTCTCATAAACGAAGAGTCATCAAGAAAACGTATTCATAACTCTAATATTAGCAATGGTACTGTTCTCTGTGAATAAGAAATAATATCCAAGAAACCCCTTTCAAACTGTGCAATCTGTTTTTTCAGACAGCCTATCTCAAAAATAGTGTGATCACATGCCCAGAAAAAAAATACTAGAAGCTGCCAGTCAGAATATTAGAGAGAGGTGAGTAGAGACTGTGGAGCAATAGCAAGGACTGGATAAACAGGGAAAAATCCATTTTCTATTACCAAGACACAGTATTTGCTCTGGATATTCTTTGTTCTGTTAACAGTCTCATTGCAGTTCTCTCCTTCAAGATCTCATGTCCTCAGCTGAAGCCACTTACCATTTATTACCTTTTTCTCCCATCTCAGCTGACAGTAATAAGCCCCAAACTATAAAGTATGACATTTGAATCAGACTTGCAGAACACCATATTTTCCACTCTGTTCATGTCTTAAGTAGCTTTCCCAAAACCCAATACAGTTCTTGTCTGAAAATCTCTTATGAATGAAAACAGTCAGTTCAGGTTTATGAAAACTGATGTGCCTGAAATCAGTCATGTCCCAACTCAGCTGGAGCTTGATGGTAGTGCATAATACAGATAATGACACAATAATAAAATAGTAGCATAACCATATTAAAAAACATTTTTGAAGACTACAGAAGACTACAAAGCGATAGAGAAACTCCATACAAAAAACTTGGTGTAGAAAGAACACACATAGCAAACCCCATATATGTCATCATGTCATTACTTTCCTCATTGCATTTCCTCCATTGCAGGGAGCTTCATTAATTTACTCCCATCAAGAATCAGACCTGTGCATCCTTTCTTTTGATTTGTTTTCAGCTCACAGCTCCATATTTCAGATTACATATCTAATTCTTTCACTGAATTTAAAGTTACTTTTTCACTTGTTGTGAGTGACTTCCAGAAGATGCAGTTCATATATTGTTTTATTTGACATTAAAAGAAAATAGACATTGATTTTTTTTGAGTACTCTCTACATGTTTTCCCTAGCTGATGCTTTGCAAGGTTTGTATGCATAAATGCCAGACAGTGAAAGCAAAAAAGGATTCACAAAGTTTTGGCTTATTTTGACTTTAATTGAAAAAGCCCTGACAAATTGTATGATTTCATTTTAGTAGAAGGTGTGTCTGCCTTGTCTAGGTGTTGCTCTCAGCCTATGGAAATGTACTGGTTTAGGACAAAAACTTCCACAGAACACAGACATTAAAAGACCTAAAACTGTCTCATTATTGTAAGATGACAACCAGCTAAGAAGAGATAAATAAATGAAACATATTCAAATTTGCAAACTACCGACAACAACAAAAACATTTACGTAACCAAGTAATTTAATAGATTTGCATAAAGCAAGTGATTAAAAGTCTCCACAGAGGTTTGTGCTGATGTTGATTTAACTGAATCACAGCCATACTATGACGTGGTGGCCTTTAAGTGGCCTATTTTAGACTAAATTTGAGTTACAATGACATGTGTTTATTTCTATTTATACAAAAGTTCTATAGGATATACATGCAGAAGATACACTATGCAAACTACAAGCCAACATTATGACTGTTTTTCTACTACTTTCATATTTAGATCAATGAGAACAGATTTATGTCATTATAATCAAAACTTCACTCATCAACAGCACTTTTCTTGTTCTAATGTTACTTTTTTTGTAATTCAGTAAGTCCTGAAAGGGAGAAATTTTTGCCATTTTTAGCAATCCCATAGTCTGACAGACAGCAGCCATTAGGGCCTAAATCTACTGTTGCTGAGAGTAGAACTTGACCTTTTCAAAGTATGTTAATCATTTTCTTTGGTCTTATTTTAGAACTGAGGGAGGGAGACAGGAGCATACTGAAAACTTGCCAAGACGCTGATATCGTTTTGGGTGTGCAGAGAAGGTAGAAAATTTTGAGAATAATAAAATTAGGACGACATTGGGATTGTCAAATAGATTGACTAGATTGCATGCAATAATTCCGTACCAATGACTTAATATGAAAGTATGATAACATTAGGGCAGTTTTACGTACATTTCTACAAAGCAGTCATGTAGCCATGCAAGTAGCTAGTACGTGCATTAAAGAAAAAAGTTGCATCTTAGCTTTATCACAGGATGAACCCAAAAGATCTACAGATCATGATCATAGATTCATGCAAAAAAATGGAGATATATTGAACAGAACAAACAACTGATTAGGTCTTACCTACTTATATATTGGTGGACTGTTAATAAACTAATAAACAGCCAACATCCTTGGTTGATTGGCTGAGGTTTTTGTTGGTTTTCACTTTTATTTGTCTTGGAACTTCTGACTGCTTCCTTAGAATATGAGAGCTTTCATCAGGCTAATCAATTTTGGTGAGGACCAGATATTGAAACAAAGAAGGATAATTTCATTCTCCTAACCTGGAGAACCTCCCATTCAGTTATCGCGTTTCTAAATTTAGAAGAATCCAGATCACTCCTTTAGTTTCCCAATTTTATTTATTTCTCTTTTTTGTTATCTGTACTGTATAAATTTGTGACTGTTTAAAGTGTTTATTGTCTTCTTTTTCCTGGTTAAGTTATACTAGAACAGCAGTGCTTTAAGATAAATCTTCCCTTCTACCAGACTCAGAGAGTGGTTCAAGTTTTTATAAATCAATGCTACAAACTGATCACCAGTGTATCATTTAACACTGAAAATCAAATTCAGACAATAGATCAGATAATTACTATTTTAAGTAAAAAAGATGTCTGTTTTTACTGCGACAACAGCTCAGAGAATCTCTCTGTACACTGGATCTATGATCCCTTAAGTACTCTAAATTATAAGAAAGTACTTTAGAAATCAGCAGCAGAATTTAGGTTTATTGAAAGATTGGAGGAACCTTAGAACCATGTTTGTGTTTTAAATGTATCTGAAAGGAAAAAATACAGTTGTTTGGTGGGTATCAGAAAGTGCTTTACGGAAAGCCTTTGTTGCTACTTAGGCCACAAATATGATTTTTTTTTTCTGCCTCTCTATCAAAGACTATTATTATTTCATATTACTAGCTTACTTTTGAACTAGACTTCATATATGCTAGTCTGAATTTACTTTTCCAAAGTTGTTCTAGATTACTGATCATATAAATGACACCAGGCTCTACACCAGAATGGGGTTTTGACATGGCAAATGTTAACCAGCAAAAGTACGGGTCACTCTTAGGTGTAAAGTATCTGTGGAAGCCATTAATGAAAGTGGCACACATATAATCATTGTATAATTTTTTACAGGTCCTCTTTGCATAATAGGAAATTCTCTGGAATAACACACCTGACAAACAAACCTTAAATCAAATTATGTTCATATGTAGTAAATTGCAGCCAGTTTTAAATTCGCATTGCTTCCCTTCTCCATTATTTTGCAGTCACTAAAACCACACCATCCAGTTTGTCCTCTGTCTCGTCTGCCTCTGTGGGACAGGTGTGACAATGGGACTATTTTGCTGGAGCTGAAAGCTTAAAAATACATTAACACCTTAGGTCTCGAGATACACTGGATCCAGAATTTTCCGGTTCAGCCTGTGGTTCACAAAAAGCCCACAATCTGGATCCCCTGAGAAATGTATTATTCAAGTTGCATATCCCTTCCAAAAATGCTGCAAGGCTTTATTAATTAGTGATTATAAACTGCTCAGGGTCTTGAGATGTGGAGTACCTTGTATTTGCTATTGTTTATTGACAACTACATTTTCCCTCTTATGGGAAAGGAAACAAAGTAACATTCCCAAACGTAAAATTTCTGACTATGAAGATGAAGGATTTCTTTTCTCCTTTTTAATTTCCTTCTATCTAACTTTAAAATTAAAAATCTATTTCTCATCACTATGGGTTTATGAAGGATTTGTGATAGCTCACACACAGTAGCTTTTCTTTAATCATCAGAGCTCTTTACCTAGAGTGTAAGTGAATATCCCAAAGCAGGCTGTCAAGAGTGCAGCTGGTATCATACCTGATAACAGAGCAACCTTCGTGGTGGAAAATGCAAAGAGATGTCTCCATTACAAGTATGTAAATTATGACTGCACTACAACATCTCAACTGAACTGAGTTCAGGGGTGCATCCACATGAGAAGCAACTGAGATGGAAGCTGGTTTTCATAACCTGGACATCGTCATTCACTTGTATCTAAGGAAAGTTAAATTTTGTTCGTCGCTGTGGTGGGTTGACCCTAGCTGGATGCCAGGTGCCCATCAGCTGCTCTATCACTCATCCAACTCACCTGGACAGGGGAGAAAAAATACAATGAAAGGTTTGTGAGTTGAGATAAGCACCAAGAGAGGTCACTCACCAATTACTGTCATAAGCAAAACAGATTTGGGGAAATTAGTATAAATTTAGTCAAATTAGAGTAGGGTAATGAGAAATAAAACCAAATCTTAAAGTAACATTCCCTCCACCCCTTCCTGTGCACAACTTCACTTCCGATTTCTCTACCTCCTTTCCCACAACAGCTCAGTGGGGTGGGGAATGGGGTTATCACATCACTCTGATGCTTCTTCCTCCTCAGGAGAACTCCTCACACTCTTCCCCTACTCCAGCATGAGGTCCAACTCATGGGAGACTGTGCTTCATGAACTTCACCAATGTTGGTGCTTCCCATGGTCTACAGTTCTTCATGAACTGCTCCAGTATGAGTCCCCCATGAGGTCACAGCCTCACTCACCCTGCTCTAGCATGGGGTCCTCCATGGACTGCAGGTGGATGTCTGCTCCACTGTTAATCTCTGCGGCCTGCAGTGGGATAGCCTGCCTCACCATGGTCTTCAGAATGGGCTGCGGGAGCATCATTGGTCCTGCTTCTGGAGTACCTCCTCCCCCTGCATATTCATTGACCTTGATGTCTGAAGAGCTGTTTCTCACATTTTGTCACTCTTCTTTCTCCATTGCAGTTGCTGTTTGTTTTGCCAATGACCAGGCCCAACAAAAATGATACAACCAGCAGGAAGATGAACCAACACGCAGACTGTACTGTAAACAAAAAGGACATTCCATGAATGATCACTGGGGGTACAAACAAGTCAATCAGCTGGTGCATAAACGACACCACCCCCAACAATCCCACAAAAGATGTGACTCAGCCCACAACAGGCGGTATAAACAGTGACCCGAGGATTCCCATAGTTGGCATGGGAAACAGCCAGACCAGTAAGTTAAATACATAAGAGAAAGGTGCCCACATGGCGACTCTCACCCAATCCGCCCACGTTCGCAAATGTCTAAACCGACTGGGGCCCAGCTCCAGGGAGAGTCAGGAGGTCTGCCCTGAACCAGGAAGCTCTGTGGCGTGCACTCCACAGACAGACACTCCTGACTCCCTGCAAGTGGTCCCAGCTTTTATCCCCAAGCAGGCACCTGACCTTTGTCAACTCCATGCGGGACCCCTGGGGCTCATTTCCCTTCTGGCTCTCCCTGCAGGGCCGGCCACACCCTGGGGGGAAGCTATAAGGCAAACTCACCACCTCTGTATGAAGGGCTGTGGGAATCACCCATATGTCAACCTTAATTCGGGGCTCGGGGGTCAAACCCCAGAATTTCAACACTTAAAAATAAAACTTATTTCTGTGTCTTGATACTGATAGAGGATTGTGTCAATTTAAGGGAGTGTTTATAGTATGGAGAACAATTGAAAATGTGCTTTATGAAGGGGCCATTAGTGTGTTAGGAGATATTCAACACTACACCTCAGAGATAACTTAAAAACATTTTCTTAAACTGAAACACCAGCTAGTGGAGACTTTAAAATTGAACCTTGTTTTGCTTGGTGTTCAGCAATATCAGTTTGCCTGGAATTCGTCAGTTGAGATTGGAGGACTTTGCATACAACTTTTACTGCAGGTGTTTGGGTGACAGATGTTTGTATTTTCTACTGAATATTCATGGTTGTGATGGGTTAACCCTGGCTGAGCAAGTGATGCCCACCAAGCCACTCTATCACCCTCCCCCTTTCCTCTCCTTCTTCCACAAAGCAAAAGAGAAAAGGAAAATAAGATAGAGACAAAGGCCTTGATGGGTAAAAACAAGGGCAGTTTAATTAGAGAGCAAAAGACAAGCAATGCCATGTGCAGAAGCAAAGAGGAAAAAAACCACCAAAGACTTATTCTCTACTGCCCATCGACAGGCAACATCTGGCCCCTTCCTGGGAAGCAAGGCTCCAAAATGTGTAGCAGTTGCTCCAGAGGACTGAGGAGTAGTCCCCCCTCCCCCCCCACCCCTGACTCCTTTTTATCAGCTTTAGTGTTGAGCTGATGTCATATGGTATGGAATATTCCTTTGGTCAGTTCAGGTCAGCTGTTCTGGTTATGTTCTCCCCAAGCTCCTGCTCTCCCATCCCACTGTGGGGGAATGTTAGAGAGAGCCTTGGTGCTGTGTGAGCACTGCTCAGTGGTATTAATAACACGGGTGTTACCAACACCCTTCTAACTCCCAACACAAAAGCACTGCACCAGGAGGGCTGCTATGGGAAAATCAGCTCAGCCAGACCCAAGACAGTGGTCTTCTCCACATTGGCTCTTGTGTCCTCCTTGACGTCCGTGTCTCCCATATCATCTTGACAACTCAGTAATTAGCATCCTCCATCCAGCCTTTGGGTGCTGAAGATGAGCACTGCCTGCAGTGACTGTAGAGGCTGTGGCAGCTTGCCTTCTCCAAAGCTGTTTGTAAGTCATCTGTCCCAGCTTCTCAGGTTAAAGTAAAACTTTAACATAGGAACAACTGTGTTGTTCCTCATTATGCACAGTGAGTGGTACCTTCCTAACTCCTAAACTTTTAGACCACTGTCTGCAAACAACTAAGACTGCTTACTCTTACAATGCCCATTTATTATTGTAAGCAACCTGCACACTTATATGCCTTATAGCATCTCTCTTGTCTTGTTCTATAGGGTTCATTCTGTCTTTCAGAATAACTGGATAATAAAGTAACTCAACTCAGATTTTTCCCATTTCAAACCAGCATGAATACATGCATTTTTTTTTAGTTCATATCTTCTACTCACGCTTCACTTTTTCCCAGCATTTACATTCTCTCTCAAGATATTTTTTTCTAACACTCAGCATGTAACTGTGCTTCCTCCTTGAGATGGTTCAAATTTCTAATAATTCACACATCTTAAGGCATTAATCCAGATTTTAACTTTACAAGATATCATAATCATCTCTAGGTGTGTAATTGCTCAGATTACTTAAGTTTGGGTTTTTTTTTCTTTCCCCAGGATGTCACCCATTTTCAGTCTGTTTTTCACTTTGTAATTCTGCATGTCTTTTCCCTGATTCTAAATCACAGCACTTTTGAGCTGTAGTCTTGCTTTCTGTCAAATGCTTATTTGAGCAAATGCTGTACACTCTGTGAAGAATATTTCTTTCAACCTAACAACTTTTTTTCATACCTTGAGGATATTTTAAAATGTGATTGAACATATGACCACAGGAAAACAAATTTTTGAAATGGAGCGTATTTGAATATTTTATGTGAAACAAAATATTATCCAGTGCTTACAGTATCATATCTGAATGCATTTACAATTTAGAGAAAAAAAGTATATAGAAAAGTATGCACAAAGAAGTTTAAGTTCATAAAGAAGTTGATACATAAATGCAAATTTCACTGTAACTTTGCCATGATTTCAGGGTATTTTCAGGCTCTTGTTTTTAAAAAGTACTTTTCTTTGTAAGACTTATCAAAGATCTGATATTTTTGGAACAGTAGTTCAAAACATCTTTGTTTTATTTCCAGAGTAGCTTAAATTTATAGCTAATTGCTATTTTTCTTGGTCTGTTGTTAGGGAAGGTGCTGAGAGTATTGATGTTTCTCTTGTTCTCTCTCCTCATTTTTAGTTTCCCTGACTGTTTCCTTTATTTGTTCTGTGTTCGGTGAATCACTCACAGTGCTGATGCTCAGCAGGCAAGGG
>NW_008582114.1:14815-16098 GCF_000691845.1 Merops nubicus
TGTCTTTGGGATGTGGGGCAGGAGGTGCTGATGCTCTCAGCACCAGAAAGCTCTGTGGGCTACTGTTATCACAGGGCTCGCAACTGCCCTGATCAAAGGGTGTTTTTTCCTGATGAGAAGATTTGCTTGGAAAGACCATTTTATTTTGATATTTAAGTGGAAATTAGAGTTCATAGAACCTGTCAGAAGAGAAAGAGGCAGAAGTTCAGCCTCTGTGCTGCTGTTGTAATCCTTTGTCTCTGTTAAACATGCTGTCCAGCATGCCAGTTATGACAAGGATATCTGTCTGCAAGGAGCTGCTTAGAGAACACCAAGAGCATCAAAGACTTATCAGATGTTACTCAGCTAGGGAGATTTGAGCCACAGACCTTAAAAAAGGCAGGCTGTCTACCAGGATGCTGACATACCTCTGTGCATCCAGTTGTGTGTGGCTAATGTCACAGATTAATATCACTGTGGCCAGATGTGGGTAGCAAAAACAATTGACTTGAATGTCCCTGAGGCAAAAAAAAAAGACTGAAAATATCATTAAATTCCTATTTCACACAGTCAGGAAAACAGTGCAGATGGAACTACTCATGGTCTGGTGCATGGTCCTTGAAGCAATGTTTACTAAGACAGTGAAATCTGTCCTTTTGACCTGCATGTGGAACAAATTATTTAAGATAATACTGTATTTTTATGGAACCTGACATAAATAATATACTAATTTGTATTATGAAGCATCTAAAAAGGTTACTTTCTTTGTTACCTAACATTTTTACATGTATTTCTTTCTGGCATACAATGCTAATCTGATAATTTTTAGACGATGACATCTTGCTCATATTCACATAATGCATCTGTTATCAGCTCTGACCTTGGAGAACACTGTCACCACATGCTTCCAATAGTCCTAAGTTTCTCAAATATGTAGACCTTTCAGAGGTAAAGAGTTAGTGGACAAAAGTGTGACATAACAGAAAATAAGCAATAGTCTCTCCTTTTGTCTGATCTATTTTATGTCGTTGTTAGTCCAGTAATTTATAAAGCACTAATCTTGATCTGCGATAGTTCAGTGTGGAAAGGAACGAGCTCCTCACTCTTTGACTTTACTTTCAGACTTTGATCTCACTCCTGAGCACAGCATACTAACTGAAGCAGTGAGTCTTGCTGTGAGGAGCCTGGACACAGCACTATGTGCAGTACCAGCCTTTGGTTTTGATAATTTGAGCAGGTCTGGCAACTCAGCACAGCTCTGTGTTTCCTAATTTTGGCTGAACTTAGAATCATAGAATCATAGA